>NC_056732.1:1701959067-1702041567 GCF_019279795.1 Protopterus annectens
ATGGGGTGACATTTTTATGTGGGATCAGCTTGCCTTTTTTTTTAAAGTGAGAGTGGGATGTTGAGGAAGGATAGTAGGTGTATTTGGGGAGTTAGGTTGGGTAGGATGACAGAGAAGACAGACAAGACAGCAGATGGGGGTGGTATATGACACATGTTGGGGGTAAACACCTTGGATGGGGATTGGGAATCGGATGCTCATGAGCACCCAAATGGATGCAGTGGGACTGAGTTCTAGGACCCTCTAGATATGCCACGTGGCCATCAAGTTGGCATAGCAGATCTCTGAACTCCTTTTGAAGCTCGCTACACACCAATCCCTGGGCCTGGCTTTGGGTGACAGGATCCTGTCCATGCCCATGCCCAGGAGGGGGATGAGTGCAGGACCAGCAGATTAGGAGGTCCCGGGGTGGGTCTCAGATATACTGGGGCCTGGTGCCACAGCCAGTTGAGGTGGGACAGGCAGATCCACTGGGATTGGCCTTCTCAGATGTGCTATGCTGTTGCAGTTTTACAACATATGTTGGTTAGTCATAAAAAAACACATTCCAAGATTAGTTATAACAGCATGCATAGGTATTCCCATTAACTGAAAACAACAGATTTGGATCAGTTGCATAGCAAAAAGAACACATGCATATATGGAACCACAGTGGGCATTATAACGGCATGCAGGTTGCTTTGATAGCAACAGGCCATCAATGATAGGATTTGAACAGGGAACATTAATAGAAAACATTGGGGGGGGATTCAGTAATCCTCCGTGTATGACTAAATAAGTCTTACACGGAAATGGCAGTTTAACAGGAAGATGTCAGCATGCCTTGCATATACATGAGGGCACGCTGACTCAACTGGAAGGCTAACACAGAGCATGTAAGACTGCAGGGGGCGTGTCGTACTGCCGAGCAGTCCAAATATCCACACCCCTGCAACTATATAAATGTGAAAATGACAAGTGCAATGAGCAAGTCCGCTGAAATGTACACATAGCAAACACTACACATCCCCACATACTAAACCCCTTTGTAATTGTAAAATGTAAACCTTTAATTTTTCATTTATAATACCCGATATAGCTGCCCGTATTTGCACGTGATTGCGCAGGTGTGCCCATTGCTTAGCTACAGTTAGCAATTTCGACATCGAAGAGCATAATAAGAGATGTTTATGCAAATTAAACCAAATAGCAATAGCATAGTGGTAGAGCCTTCGCACAAAGAAGAGGTATTCCCGGTTCTAGTCCCACCACTCCCCTTTCTTTTTTGTGTTTTAAATTAGTATATAAAATAATTCCTGACATATATGAATGAAATTTTAGTAAAAAGCATTGAAATGGCCTATGTATTAGTGAACAAAATGTATATATATATATATATATATATATATATATATATATATATATATATATATATATATATATACATATAAGAAGGTGGGCAGCATTAAGGATATTGGCATATAATTGCCCATAGCTAAGCAGCATTGTACCCAGTGCAATATATTTGCCCATAGCTAGGCAGTGCTTTACCTAGCGCAATATAGTTGCCCATAGCTAAGCAGTGCTTTATCTAGTGCAATATAGTTGCCCATGGCTAAGCAGTGCTTTACCTAGCACAATAGGTTTGTGCGGAGCTGCGCACCGTTGGGCTACATTGGGCAACGTGGAGCAACGTTGAGCAAAGTTGAGCAAAGTTGCCTAAACACAGCCACACCCTCTAGCCTGTCTGGATAGTAGTAAAATAAAAAGCAATGACAAGGCTCGAACGCGGGACACTGTGCACCATAATCAAAGTAATGAACCACTAAGCCATGACAGCATAGCATAAGCATGCACTGTTAACATACATATACTTATAAATGGAAGTTTAACCATTGCTAAGCAGGTTTGCTGTTAGCTGAGATATGTCAAAAATGGCGAATCACAAATAAGTGTGGGAAATGAGGCATATTTAAGCTCCATAGGCGGGAATAGGTTCATAGGTTCATAGGTTCATACTAGGCTATCTGCCCGAGGGCATTTACAAGCCTAGCCCATAGTTTTGTGGCTTACGCCACCCCTTTAGTTTGGAGAAACTATGCCCATTATTTTGCTGTGCCTCTGTCGAGCAGTGACACTGAGGTAACCCCTGGGGTGTATCTGTGATCTCCCATCCATTGGTCAAGATTCCTCTTGAACAAGGCCAGTGAGGTGCTCTGCCTCACATATACCGGGATTTTGTTCCACAACATAGGGAGTCTTTGGGTGATGAATCTATCCCTCCAGCACGTCCTATTAATAACCGTGTCGAGGTTTAAGTCTCCCGCCCTTGTGACTCTGAGTGTTCTAGATTTTTTGAGATGAAGCATGTTCATCAAATCTGGGTTTGACATGGCCTTGTATGTCAGGCACAGGTCACCTCTGAGCAAGCGGTAAGCAACTGAATATAGCTGGAGTTCTTTCAGTCGGGCAGCATAAGACAGATTTTTGAGACCCTTTATCCTTTTGGTGAGGAATTTTTGTGGCCTCTCCAGCTGCTGCAAGTGTCGGGTCAGATACATTCCGAATGGGGCATTGTACTCAATCATTGGTCTGATGAGTGATGAGTATAGGGAGACTATGACCTCCCTTGATCTAGATGTGAATCCCTTCATGATAAGGTGGGCAATGTAGAAGGTCTTCCTAACTACTTTAGCAATATGAGTGTCGAATGAAAGGCTACTGTCAACCTGGGTCCCCAGGTCCCTGATAACTTCTTCTGTGATCAGTGGATTGCCACCTATATGGTAGCTAGGTGTAACCTTGTTTTTCCCGAAGGGTATGACTATGCATTTTTTGGCATTTAACTTCAGGCCATGGCTCTGGCACCAGTTATCCGTTTCTGTGAGACCCTTCTGAAGGATATCTGTGTCAGATGTGTTTTCGACTACGGTGCCCAGTTTGCAGTCATCTGCAAACTTTGTCAGCCATAACCCTCCTGTGTTTGCTTGTACTTCAGAAAAGTAGATGCCAAACAAGAGTGGGCCCAGGACTGAGCCCTGTGGGACACCACTTGTGACAGGCTTTGAGTCTGACATGGCGCCAGCAACTCTGACCCTGTGGGTTCTGTCACTCAGCCAGTTTGCAACCCATCTTGTAATGTATGGGTTTACATTTAAGTTGATGAGTTTTTCAATGATGCCTGAGTGGGGTATTGTATCAAAAGCCTTCGCCAGGTCTAGGTAGGCTGTATGGACCGCCTTTCCCTCGTCAATGGCCTTGGTGACTGTTTCGAAAAAGTCAACCAAGTTTAAAAGGCATGATCTGCCTTTGACAAAGCCAAACTGGGTTGGATCCAAAGTCTGCAAATTCCCTATGTCTTTATTTATGAGATTCATTATGATCCTCTCCATGGCTTTGCAGATAAGGCTTGTCAAGCTAATGGGACGGTAATTTCCAGGGTCGGTGGAGGCACCGCCTTTGTGAAGTGGGACCACAGTCGCTGTGCGCCACTCCCTGGGTACGTATCCGGAGGTGAGACTAAGATTAAACAGCTGTCCTAACTGTGGGTTTAATTCCTCATTGAGTTTGTGGAGCACACAGCCGGGGACACCATCAGGTCCCATGGATGCTGTGTTCTTTGCCTTGGAGAGAGCTGTTCTCACCTGGGCGTTAGAGATGTTTGGGGGGCTACAATCATTTGGTATAGATATCTCTCCTTTTGGGGGGGAGGGAGAAGTTTGCACTGAACCTGTCAGCCAGTATGTTGGCAATGTCTGTAGGATCAGTAATCTTCACATCATTTTGAACTAATTCTCAGCATATCTGGGAGTTTCCTCCTAGGTTTCTGACATAGCTAAAGAATGCCTTATCGTTGTCTTTAGAGTCCTTAGCTATTTTTCTCTCAAAATTAGCTTTGGATGATTTTATGAGAGCTCTTAGCTTTTTACTTATAGTGATCAGCGGTGTCTTACCTTTTAAGGATTTTGCTATATCTTGTAGTAACTTTCTCTTTTTGTTGTAGAGTTTGTTTATGGCTGGGGTCCACCAGACTGGACGCTTGCCTTTGGTACAAAGAGTCTTTGTTTTGCTTGGGATTGCCTGATCCATGCAGCCCTGCAGGTGCTGGTAGAAGGCATTTGTAAGTGATTCAGTGGTTTGAGTAATGTTTACCGCTGGCTCGGGGGCTTTAAAGGAGACCACACTAGTCTTTAGAAGTGTGAAATCAGCTTTCGAGAAGTTCTTTACTGTGGTCTTTTTTATTTCGGGTGGGGGCGGGATGAGCACCTCCAGCGAGATTAGTTTGTGATCTGATCTCACCAGTGAGGGGTATACTTCCGGTGTTGAACATTGTGCTCCCATGTTCGTGATGATGAGATCAAGTATGTTTTCTCCTCTTGTGGGGATGGTGACTAGTTGTTCCATGGCATTTGAGTTTATGAATTCCAGGAACTTTTGGGCTAGAGTGTTTGGGCTTGAGTAGTGTTCCCAGTCTATATTAGGGTAGTTGAAGTCACCTAGTGTGATGGTGTTTGGAGATACATTTATCCCCTCCAGTGTTTTCAGGAAGGCCATGTGAGGTTCCTGAGTTTGCGAGGGTGGCCTGTAACATGCTACAAATTGCAGAGCAGTCTTGCCTATGGTTAATTGCACCTGGATGGTTTCCGATGCATCGTGCGTTGCCACCAATCTTGAGGTGTGGGTGTCCTTGATGAATATGAATACTCTCCATAACTGGTTTTAGCTCCCATCTGCAGTCAGAATGGCCGTTGCTGGAGAGGGTACTCACCTTCAAGCACAACGGTGGGACATCGAGGAGTCAAAGTACATGGTTTGGCTCCTTGTTCACCATCATGAGTCAAGACTCCTGCAGGGCCAGTTTCAAGGGATGGAGTACAAAGCGGAGGTTTGGAACCGGTTAGCTAATGATCTCACCAGTGCCACAGGCATCCCTCGGACTGGTGAGCAGGTCCGTCACCACCATGCAGACCTGAAGAGATGGAAGCAGGACCAACTGAACTGATGGATACAGGAGGCTCGTGACATGCAAGATGCCCCACTACTGAGTAGGCAGCCATGGAATGAAGTATGTAAGAAATGCTATTGTAGTCTATATAATGGATCGGTATGTCTCAATATCCCTTCATTTACTTCACAGCTGCAGGTGTCTGTGCTGCGAATCGGCAAGCCTATGCAGATAGGCTGCTAAGGCTGCGCCACCAGGCAGGTTAGTAATTTTTCTGCATGTATTATTATATAAAATAAGTGAGCCTGAAAAAGAGTGTTGTAACCCATTAATAAAGGTATAATAAGTCTTGAATAAAGTCTCTGCATGTATTGTAATATGAAATAAGTGAGAGAGCATGAAAAAGTGTTGTAACCCATTAATAAAAGCATAATAAGTCTGGAATAAAAGTATTCTGCATGCACCAAAATATGAAATGAATGAGAGAGCCACTACAAACGTGTGTAATGTAATTAATAAAGGTATAATTCCTGGACTGTGTCAGTGTCACTTTCTTTGATATGTTGTTGTACCCTTGCATTATGGAAATAGTACAGTTGTATTAAGTGCTGTCAATCCACACTCGTGTAGGTCCATATAAAGTGGATGAAGGGAATGCCAGTAGCTCTTAAGCATATATACAGTCCTCAACTGTTGGCTCATGGCTAGCATGTACAGGTTAATCTGGCACACGAGTAGCTTGTGATTGTGTTCCCCACAAATGTCAGTGTACTGCTAGAAATGTAGGGGTCTGTTTGAATGTAGCTGATAATGTCACCGGAAGACAGCCAGATATGTAGATATATGAATATAAATGAAATATATAAATACGTAGCAGTAACATCTGCATCCTGAACAATTTGTATGTCAGATACAGGTCAGGTATATAAACAACTATCAAAACCCATTTCACAATTTAATGGACACTGCCTAGTGTAATAATACATGTAAGGGATATATACCTGCAGTCAGTATGAATGTAGAGTAAAGTTATAAGTATATATAAGTTGTTAATGGAGTGATCCTTTTACACCCTACTTTATGGTCATAAATAATGGCATTCCACACCTAAATGGGTATGTGTAATCTGACAAACTTTGTTGGGACATATGTCCTATTGGTTTATAAATATCTGCATGTACTTTGATGCATGTGCCCTGTTCACATACCACAATCTTGGTGGCCTGTTGCCACCAATCAACCCTGCATGCTGTTGGAATGTCCACTGTTGTTCTAAATATTGTGTTCACCTACCCTATGTGTCATACTCCACCCCTGTATGTGTCTTGTTTGTCTTGTATGTATACCTACCCAACCTACCTCTCCAATTATACCTACTTCCCTACCTCACATTCCACTCTCACCTGAAAAAAAAAAAAGGGCAATCTGTACCTGCAAAAAAATTACACCCCATACATAGCTGCCCATTTTGCACACTTGTCCGCTGGACATGTAAACAGATAATTACAATTGGCAGTACAGCATACTTTGTTGTCCTCACCCCTCCCTCAGGGGTGGAAGGTTCTAAATATCACTCCAAATTAACATCATATGCACAGCTGTTGCTGGTAAAGAAATGGGCAGTTATGGACCTTCCCTACACCTGTCCTGCACATCCCAAGCTTGTTTCCCTACTGTCCTTCCCTCTTTGTGCCCCCTTTTTCACCACTTTCCTATCTCCCCATTTTCTTTTCTTTCAAAGAAATTAGCGTGGGGGTTAGCACGAGTAAGCACTTTTAAGCAGAAGTAAGTGGGTTTGAGCGAGTGTGCGCATGTGTGTACTTAGCTCAGCTTAGCTAAGCGTCGCGCAAACCCGTGCAAACCCACTTACAACTGCTTAAAAGTGCCTTAATCACTCTGTATGTCGGGGCCCTTGTTCTGCTCAGCAGCAAAATAAAACACCTGTGTCAGTCTCAAACCCCAGACCTTGGACACAGTTGACTGCATGAAGTACCACTAAGCCACAGCAGATATACAATAACCTGCTGCTGAAATAAATATATCATGCATTATAATGAGTGAATGCCAAGGAAAAATAGGAAGGCCATAAAACAAAGCTTGTTCTATGGATCCGTACCAGCAGTTGTTTTGAAACTGCGTTACATGAGTGCGATGTGTACAGTAAGATGTTGCTGAAAAATATATATTATGTACCAGAATGTGTGAATACAAAGTAAAAGTAGGAATGCCATAACAAAACCTGTCCTGTGGAACTATACCAGCAGTTGTTGTGGAATTGCATTACATGACTGTGATAACAGAACCAGACATTCTAGCAGTAAATACTGTTACAGCAGCACTACACAACCCCCACACAGCTGAGTGTGTGAATAAATGATCACAGTATAACAGTTCACAAACTGTTCATGTGCCAAAAGAATACATCCCAATAACTACTTATGTATGGCAGTAAATTGTAGCAGTAGTGAAGAAACTGCATACCCCCATGTATCTTGTGTTAGCAAATGTAGGGGTGAGTACAATTTTACACTGACAACTGTGCAGTGGAAGTGGCAACACCCAGGTCAGAGCACAACATAAATATCACTGGCTACACCCCTAGTGTCAGATATAAGAACCATACCAACCTTCTGACTTACACATCAGTCTCAACAGCAAAGAAGCATGGGCCCCACTCTGGAAAGCTGAAAGGGCTACGCCTACCTGACATAGTAATTTATAGCATTGGGTTGCTATGACAGTGAATACTGCAATTATCACACAGCAGGCTGCATTGCAATCACCAAATGGTAGACACCAATTGGTGCAGAGGCCATCACATGCATATGTGCAGATACATATATAAGCAGGCTGTACTTGCTGGCCACACATGCAATCATCTCATTGCAGCTGCAGAGTGAGAGAGAGAGAGAGACAGAGACAGACACAGAGACAGAGACAGACTGAGACAAAGATAAAGAGAGGGACACCCCCCCACCCACACCAGTGGAAAAATTAAATATCTAAAGCAATAAAAAAAAAAAAAAAAATCAACCAAAGCTGAAGACACAGCAACGTGGGAACTACAAACACATACAAAGGAAAGGTACATAACAGATATGTATTTACTGGCATGTAGTAGATGCTGTTAAAGACTACATTACATAGTTTGAAACATCAATATGTGGCAGCAGTTTGTATCTATGCACAGATGCCTTGCAATTATACTGCCATGGACATTATAGTGTGTAGCTGTATGCAGTGGGACACACATGTGACATATGTAGCTCAGCATTAAATGTCAAACATCTGAACCATGTCATCTGTGTCCTGTACAGTAGTGTATACAATGTCTGTTTGGGGGTGTAGCGAATACATCACTAAAACCATGGATGTGACAGAGTAACAAATGCATGATAGTCATATCAACATGTAAGTTAGCATTGGCAACAGCTGTACCAGGCTAGTATGGCAAAGAAGTAGTGTCAGCTGTATATACACCCTCTAATATTACTGTGTGCTCACATGTGACACCTGTTCATGTTGCAGCAGGGCTCAGCAGGTCAGCTGTGAGGTCCATGGACACAGAACAGTGTGGACCTTGTGTGTGTATGGCACACACATATGGAGAGATCTGTCTGTGTCACAGATCGTAGCATCTGTACATGTGCATAGAGCAAGGGACATACTGCAACTGTATGTGAAGGGTGGACATACAAATGTTGTTGAAGGCTGTTTTGTACATACTCCACTGTAGGTTGTAGTGTGTGGCAAACAAGTCAGCATACAGTGCAGGTATATGAACTGTGGTTAAATGCAGTGGGTATGAGATGTCAGGCTCACAGTGTTGCAGCCAGTGAGGCCTGCTAAAGCTACGTGTGCTAAGTACACCTCAAATGCATTCTGTACAACACTGTGGAATATGAGTACATAACAGTATACCTCGCAGCCTTTGCATAATTGACATTCCCACCATGAAAGGTGGACCGTGTATGTGCCTATATGGTTATCACTAAGTACATCAATGTTTGTTTGTGTATACATGTGTAGACATATGTAACAGAAACACATATATATGTGTGTATATACATATATATATATATATATATATATATATATATATATATATATATATATGTATGTATGTATATAGAAATATCAATATATATATATATATATATACATATATATATATATATATATATATACATATATATATATATATATATATATATATATATATATATATATATATATATAGGGAGAGAGAGAGAGAGAGAGAGAGTGAGAGAGGAACAGGGTCATAATTACTGTGACAGATGGCTGTTGACAAAGCCGTGGACCCCACTTCAATGTAGACACTGCTGTGGCAACCCTGCTGGAAAAAAGCTCCGCACACATGAACCAGCACATAGGTGGTAGTCTACCTAATGCTGAAAGTGTGATAAGAGACCATGGGACACAGGTGGACTGTAGTCTCCCCTGCGATAATCACAGTGACACACTAGTCATGTAATCTGTCTACCTGCCACACCTCATCACAAACGGTGTGTCATCCAGGGAAATATAGGTCAGTGTTCCCTTCAACCCATCACACATAAAGCCCATTACAGGGTATACTGCCCCATGTGGTATGTACCTCACAAGACATCCAGACCTACAGGAAATGACAAAGATGTACATCAGAAAGAGTAATACCAGCCCCAAGCAGATGCACTAGGCAGACGATCCCACAAACCCACAACTACACTGTGTTGCATACCGCCTACCCAGAGGTGATGATTGCCTGACATACTAAGCTATGTAAAAACCAGAGCTGTTGGACATGCCGCACGTAATTGGATCATAATCCCTACGTGCTACATGCTCTAGGAACCCAAACCTTCTGACCACAATAAACAGCACATGCTGGTGGGATAGGTTCCCATCACAGAGACATCCCATACCCTGGAACAAACTAACTGTCCATAGCAAACACAGTTCCCAATCAGCAGTTGTCTTACTTGATCATGAAGATTGCATGGGAGATAGTGAATACAGCCAGGCACTCACCTCTCTGACACCGCTTGACAGTGCCACGTGTTATGCAATGACCTGTGTGTCACAGGCCAGGATAGCATATGGCTTGGCTTCATAGGCCCTAGGGCCAATAGCCTCATACCTACCTATGAGGTGATATACACCCACATGTACCTGTAACCAGACGTGCTATGTGAGCTTGACTGAGTGTGATGGTGCATGTGTTGGTGAATGTGTCAGAGTTAGGTTTATGTGTGCTAGCGTAGTGTGAAACTGTATTTGACATGGTAGTATGTGTCCTAGCTGTGATCCCAGCAAAAGCTGTGTATACAATTGCTAGGCTGACAGAGCTGTATGCCATATGTCCTGACCTAGTCCCTTGTTGTTGACTATGGTACCCATTGTAGGCCAAAGCAGTACATGCATGCTTATTGAGTGCTACTGCTGGTGAATCCAACCCCTGTATGAACTGTAATAGTACCTGTGGCTGTATGCCTAAACAGCACAGTATGGTCTACATCCACAATGATTGGTACCACTATTCCATGTGTCCCCTGTAGTCCTCAGAGATTACATACCTCAGGCAAAGGGTCTCGTAACTACTGCCACACAGCACTGTAAGGTACACAAGTAAGGGTCACCTGTTTCACCATAACTGTGTCCTGTGTGTATGTCTGATGTGTGTGTGTGTATGCCTGTACCATGGCCTTGGTCATATGTGTGTTACAGGATATAGGTGTGTATCCAGAAACATGTATAGCATAGTAGAGCAGTATGCCACCTATATTCATCAATGAGCACATGTGTTAGGCAGGTTCTGCCACCAATAACTAGTGTGGTACACTAGTGAGACTGTCACTGGACTTCACAATCATTGCAATGGATAACACTTATCATGATGCAGTAGCATGAAATATACCTCCTATGTTGGGGTTGTGCATTGTGTTGCATACAGTGTGCCATGTACTGTAGTGTAGTATTACATACTGTTGTAATATTGATGCTGTGCAAAACGTGGTTGGATATATAGAGTGTGCTAGGCACTGTCATCCAGTTATGTGTTGAGTATTGTCATGCGTTGTTGAAAGTGTGTATCTTCTGACAGCCAATAGGTTGCTAAACATGGTGGTTAGTTGATAACTGTACATTAGTAATATACGTGTGCCTCACGACTTGCTCACACATTTTGTTTCATTGTCTTCCAGGGCTATGTCCCACCATAGAGACCCCGCCTACAGCATGGCAGAGGAGGAGGTAATAACTGCAAACCTGGTGCAGCAGTATTCCCTGCTGCTCTCCAGAACCAGCCAGGACCAGCAGGAGCGGACTGCGCTATGGCAGGAGCTTGTCCATTGTGTAAATGACATAGGCATGCATAACCGGACATGCAAGCAGGTACGTCATCACTGCAGTGATTTAATTAGACATGTCCGGCAGTGTGCATCTGATATCTGCAGACAGCAGCCTGCCACAGGTGAGGGGTAGCCATCCACCCCCCTTCACCAGAGTGGAGGAGCTGCTCCTGAGCCAGGTGGCTCCTGGCCAACAACAATTGCAACAACAAACATGTGTCATCACGGAGGCCGGAGTCACCCAGCAGGCTGACACGGAGCATGCAGATAACATGGCATAGCTGTAGAGTACTGTTACCACAATTGTTACAGCATGCTTATGTGAGATGTGTACTATGTAGTATTAAGATGTGGTGCCTAGTGTTATGCAATGTTGATAAATAGGAATACAATCTGTAGGCCTGTGACTGAAACCGTTGTAGTACTGTACGATTGCGAACACACAGTAGCAATTACACAGTTGTTAGCACTGACAATGTGTCTCATATCGTTGTAGGCCCCTCTGGTGTGACAGCAAGGCAGACGACCCATGCTGGTGAGTGTGTTCTAACTTTAATACTGCTAATTAAATGTGCATGTCATAGGTGAGGTGTAGGCCATGTACACATAACACACATATGCACAATGCATGCTGTGGATGTTTGCTGTGAGAATATGCACATCCCAGTAATGTGGGTAGCTGCCTAAAGCACATACAATACAGGGAGCAGTCCACAGAACTGTGTCAACACTGATGTAGACATTGGATAGGCAGAGTCGATACACACGCCGATAACATACACCACACTGTCATACGCAGTATACTTTAAGATGTCACACATGGCGTATTCAGATGTCCACTATAAGGTCACACTACAGTATGCCACACTTCATCCACACAGCACACGTAACAAACCTGAGGGGCAGATGCCTCACATGTGGCTGTGTGACACTCTTTGACACAGTGCGCATTCATGGTACACAATGCCCCCTATTGTGCACCCTACAAATCTATGTACAAGTGGTTGTGAAATGGTGAATGTAGCCATGGTACTTGATGTCCGGTACAGCAAGGTATGTGCTGGTCTGGAACACATTAGTAGCCTTGAGTGACCACGTGATGCTGCATGATGATGGCCCATGGCAGTACACCCCATCCAGTCACAGTGACCACAGTACTACACATAGCATGACCTGCTATGCACCTCAGTATTGTGTGTGTACAAACATAGGCAACAGTACATGGTATGCATAGCAGTCACCATTTGTACCATGTGACAGATATATATCTTGTCATGCTGAGTGTATAGGTCACATGACACACACTGTGTCCATGTGATGTGTAAGGTTGCAGTTGTGTTATACCATGCCATGTCATGTCGGGTACTGGCATGTCCACATACTGTCCTACACGCAGCGTAACCACTGTACAATGGGCATGTTGAGCAACGGTATGCCATCAGGCAGACATGCACTACTCATCCCGTGTGTATACATTACATGCATGTGTTAATCCTGTGTCCACAATTATCTGCTGAACACACAGATGTTCCCATCAGACATGGCTATCCATGTGACACACAGATACACATCCAGCCATGGTATGTACACCTGTGTGAAATGATGCACTGAACATTGCAGAGCTTATAACACTGGCACAGCACTGTTGTGTCCATGTACACAGTGCATTCCAGGGTGAGGCCAAACAATCAACAACAACACACATGCATCAAACACAGGCATAGTGTTATTGGCAAAGGCTGTCAACACACACACTGCATGCTGTTGGGAAACACACGTACTGCATGCTGACATGTGTGATATCACTGCTTGCCTTGTGATGCTGTACCCCACCATCACATGCTACTGAGTATGTTCTGGACTGCTGCTGGTGTGTGTGTGTGTGTGTGTGTGTGTGTGTGTGTGTGTGTGTGTGTGTGTGTGTGCATGTGTGTGTAGTGATGAGTGCATTTGTGGGCATGTGTGCCTGTGTGCATGTGTTTGTGTGTGCATGTGTACAAGTGTTCATGTGTACATGTGTTTATGTGTGCATGTATATATGTGTTCATGTGTTTATGTGTGCATGTGTGCATGTGTACATGTGTACATATGTGCTTGTGTGCATGTGTTCATGCATGCATGTGTGCTTGTGTGCATGTGTTCATGTGTGCATGTGTGCATGTGTGCATGTGTTCATGTCTTCATGTATGCATGTCTGCATGTGTTCATGTGCTCATGTGTGCACGTGTGCATGTGTGCATGTGTGCATGTGTGCATGTGTGCATGTGTTCATGTGTGCATGTGTTACAACATCCTGTACAGATGGTAAAGTGTGTTTCCTGTCTCCCACTCACAGGTCCTGAGGTAATGTTGAATGAGTGCAGCAGGGAACCTGACGTCACTGCCACAACTAGTGGACATGATGATACACATGTTGTGGCACAGGCAGGTTTGACAGGGTGCATCGTTGGTCAGCCAATTGACAGTACACAGCTTTCCACCCCGTCTATGCCCACATATGTACTGCCAATACATCCCTCAACACCAATGGCCTTAGCTGAGGAACAGCATACGGTAGGCATTGACCAGGATAGTGTGGTATCAATGGCACATGGAACCTCACACAGCAGCCATGCCCAGACACCTGGAATGGTACCACATAGGCATATGTCCAGGGGTTCTTGTGGGAGCACTGTTGGTTGTAATGCCCCTGGCAGACGTGACCCCACAGGTCTCACAACCTCAGGTATGTTCAGGGCTGTAATGCAGGCACAGGCACTTATAGAACGTTACACCAGGCAGGGACTTAGGGCACAGAGGGCCCATAATACCATTATCAATGACAATATCCATGACCTTGCTGTTGCCATACGTAATTACACCAAGGTCATTGATAGACGTTGGGGAGAGACACTAGATGTCCTCCGCAATGTGATGCCCATGCACCAGGACAGTGCAGGACAGCTGAGACATCGACATGGACGTATGCCATCAAATTCATTGGCTGGCAGTCATCGCGGACGGCACACAAGTCCTAGCCGCTCCTGTAGTGGCAGTACCAGCCCCAGCACTGTTGGGGCTTGCCTGTCTATAGACCATCCTAGATGACCATGTGCACATGGCTCTGGCCATTCCCAGCAGGGACATGGGTCCAGTCAACATCCCTCTGCCTCTGACGATAGTACCCAGTTTGTCGTAGTACCCGATACTGTCTGTGTCACCCCTGCCAGGCACAGGTACCATGTCCGTGGCTGGAGACAGTGATCTGTACAGCCTGGCAGGTACAGTCTGTGGCTGTCCCACAACCTCCCATATTAGGCAGCCACAAGGGGGAACTGTGTGCATGCAGACACACACACATAATCCAAACACCTAGGGCTAACACATACACACACACATCACATCAACACTGACCCATACTGTGCTGTTGTCCCTCTCTCTCTCACACACACACACACACACACACACACACACACACACACACACACACACACACATACATGTCAATTAGATGGGTCAATGTCAGGCTCTGGCAAACCAATAAGACACCCTGTGCATATGGTGAAACTGTGCCACCTCCTGTCATCTGTGACTGTGATGCAGGAGCAGGCTAACATGGTGCTGATGCACAGGGTGATCTAATAGCAGTGTAGCAATGTTAACATGTTGTCAACAGTAAGGTGTAATGCTGTCCTTGTAGGTATATCTGAGCAGGCATGATGCATTAAAGCTGAGAATATCACTGTAGTATTGTTTACACTAGGGTTAATTCCAAACATGGATTGTCCGCCCATGTGCCACTTGGCTGATGTGTCTGGTACTGGCATTTGTTGGTGAGTGGATGGTACGTGTGTGATGTATGCAGTACAGATTTGCAGGTGTACATTTGTGAACATGGTGGAGGTGTACTGTCTGCGTGTATGTGCATGGAGGACACATGGGAAGGGTGACATGCCCTGTATTACACAGTGTTAACACTTCATATGTCCTATTGGTGGCCAGTATGCATTTTACTACACATATGTTACAACTCGGGTACACATGTGTGTATGACATGGTTTGACACTATGCTGTGGGTGGTAGCATTAATATTGGTCATTGGTTTGCAGTCTGGTAGTGTACATGTTCTCAACAGCCTGATCTTAACCAATTGTTAGATGATGTTTTGACAACTGACAGACAGCTGTAGGGTACATAGTAGCATATGAATCCTTCCGGTACTATACTAAACCAGTTACCAGTGGTATTGACTGCCACACATTCCCATGACCACTCCTGTAGGCATGTGGCCATCCTAGGTACTTGCAGACACACTAGGGATATGTCCATCCACATCTAGTAATGCATACAGTGGCCTACAATGCATTCTCTGGATCAGACACGCATCCTCCACAAGGGTAACATACAGACAGATGCCTGTTGACAAACCCATGCTGTGAAGCTATGAGCCAACTATAGCATAGTCATACACATTTAATACTCATGGTATCCTGACAGTACCACATTGGTAGTAGCCCATGACATGTAGCAGGGGTGCAGATGTGTATTTACAGCCACATGTGAAGTCATCTGTCCTCTGATGTTCACATTCCCAAACGTATGCTGATGTCCGTCAGTGTATCACATAAGCAGACAAACTGATCACTTATAACAGTTGGCTGACATATTGGTGTCATTCAAAGGGGATCCAGTGTCTGTCATCCTGGGATGACATGCTTAACATGCCGTGTAGCTTCGCTATAGGCGGCTTGCACCTGTCGCACCTAGATTTTCAAATACTGGCTGAGGCTCTTGCCATCCCCATAGTGGCTTTTTTAAGCAAGGCTCATGACACAACCCACCTTCAAACACGTTACAAGGGTATTGACAGTAAGGGTTATGCTGCTCAACACCTGCTGTCTAACGCTCAAATGCACACACTCAGGACTCTCCTCAGTATGGGGGATGTCGATAGCTGTGCAGTGACAGACACCTGGTTCAGGCTCACGACAGAACAACAGTACTACCAGGTTGTACTTCATACCATGCTTTTCCGACACGACTCAGACTGGAAAGCATTACTGGGGCTGTATACATGTACATCACAGATACACACACCTCTAGGTTATTAGCACTGCACGAAGCATCAGAGACCATTCATGTGCATCTGACTGTGGGCAACCTGCCTTGCAGTTTGTAGCCTGCTACAGTCCACCCTCCCTAACCCGGGTACCACACTCAGTATTACTGGGAACACTGGGGGATATGTAGGTCTCTCCAACCAACATTGTATTGGGTGACTGCAACTACCCAAACATTGACTGGGAATACTACACAGGCACCAACACCCTCGCACGACTGTTGCTAGCATATATAGACTCAAATGCTATGGCACACCTGGTCACCACACCCACAAGTGGAGAGAACATTTTGGACCTGCTCATCACCGGCATGGGGGCTCTATGTTCCACACCAGAGGTATGCCCCTCATTGGTGAGGTCAGACCATACATTTATCTCACTGGACATCCATATCCCGTCCCCACACCCATAGTAGGTTTTCCCTGTGTGGAACTTCTCAGAGCAGACGTCACACTTCTACAAACCAAGGTGGTATCCTACAAAGACCCTGGGACACTGGTAACTATGGCTCAGACCACTGATTCCTTTATGTACGCATTCTCTGGACACCTACTGGAATGCATGGATCCTGCTATCACAATTTACAACATGTCTCACTCCTCCAAAGGCAGGGGACCTATCCGGTGGACCCCGGACATTCATAGGCCATACAAGGTAAGGGGGAGGCTACTTCATGATAGAGCACATTACCAACATGGGAAGACATCTCTGATCAGTACTGGCAGAAAGCTATGATCACTCATGTATTCATGTAAGGGCCGCTGCTAACAGAGATCTTCACCAGACACTGAGGACAATCACAAGGCCTTCTTTGGTTATGCCGGGAACCTTGGGGAGAACTCAAAGATATGCTGTGAGTTACTGCATATTGTCAATACATACACTGACCCACAGACATTGCTAACATCCTGGCAAACAGGTTCGATGCAAATGTCTCCACCCCCATCCCCCCCTACACAGCAAATGTCCATCCCAACAGGGTGTAGCCTCCCAGACATCGCAGATGTACAGGTGTGTGCTGCCCTCTCCAGAGCAGACATCACAGCATCAATGGGACTGGACAGTGTCCCAGCCTGCATGTTACACAAGCTTCATGATGAACGTAACCCTCACATTAGTTCACTGTTCATTTTCAGAGTCACTACTGGATGTGTACCCATGGAATGGTGTACTGCAACAGTGTAAAAACAAGATAGTAAATCCACGACAGTCAGCACAGGAACACAAGGTAGATCAAACGAAATTTATTGAAGCGCTTTTCGGCTCACAATATGACAGCCTTCCTCAGAATAAAAAAAAAAAAAAAAAAAAAAATTAATACAACACTTTCCTTTTATACAAAAAAGGCGCAAACATGAAACAATCATTCAATTAATTAATTAAAATAAATGTTTATCTAAAACTACTCCATCAACATCTTCTTAAAGATATGTGAATGAAAATAAAAGTATGTGCCTAAATGTATATACTACTAAAATTGATGCACCATAACCTGGGACTAATTACTACAGTAAAATCTATCAACAACTTCAGCCCATATTATTAAAGACTAATGAAACCCCTACATACTATATATATATATGTATATGTACAAGCACCTATCTATTTTTTAATTTGCAAAAAAATTAATTAATACATAAATGCTAAATAATACTAACTTATAAGTGTTGAAAACTTAAAAATAATAACTAAATAGATAAATAAGTACGTATAATGTATAATTGATAACTAAACAAATCAAAGTTGTTCTCAAATGCATATATGTACATAACAAAACAAAAATAACTAATTAATAACCCAGAAGGATTCATAAATTCATGGATGTTTATGTATATATATGCGTGAAATACATAAAAATCCAGGAATATTTCTCATACACATGTTAACCTCACTAAACCAACTAATTAAAAAAGTTTTTAATATTAGTTAGGTTTTTCAAATTAGTTTTTTAATGTATGATATAAGAAGAAAATTCATAAAAGTGATTTTAATTTTATCTCACTTTAAACTATCTCACCAAGCTCTTCAATTTCAATAACACTCCTATTGATGAAGCTTCATTTAGACCTGGATAGTAACCCGCATTCAATTTAATTTGCCATTTTAATTCTAGTTCAAGCAACTTTAATGAATAAGGTCCGCCTCTAGGATTAATTTTTAATCCATCAATGATCAAGAATTTAAAATAATGGTCGGGGAAGCTCATAATATGTTTGGCTAATGCGTTATCAGTCTTTTGATGGGTGACAGCATAGATGTGTTCATACATCCTGTCTCTGAGCCTACGCTCAGTTTTGCCGACATAAAAGGCGGCACATAGTGCACATTTAGCCAGGTAAATTATACCTTTAGAATTACAATTAAATTTATCATTTATTTTGTATAAAACTTTGTCCACAGTAAATGTACTACTGACCAATACATGCTTGCACATACTGCATGCCTCACATTTAAACATCCCTGTTAACCTTCTCAGCGAGTCAGGCTGAAATCTCAAAGAGTCCTTTAAATTCAGACCACGCTTAAATGTGACATTGGGTTTATGACCAAGTTTGTTTAATAAGAGTGTGTTATTTTTCAACAAATTCCAATTTTTATTCAAAATGTTAATACATTCAGGACTCAATTTAGTGTATGTGGTAGTAAATGACACAACTCTGTTTGTAACTGAGTTTGGGGTATTAGATGGACTTTCAAAATTAGTACACAGATTTAAACCCTTGTCAAACGAGTCACCTGGTTCCGTAACCTCCAAACTAACACAGTTATTTTCCATAGAAAAATGGTCGGTACTGCAACAGTGTTCCTGCTCCACAGGGGTGGCGGCACAGTGGACCATGGAGAATGTTGCCCTATAAGCCTAGCTAGCCTGGTCTGCAAAGCTATGGAGCGTATCATCATGGAAGTCATACACATAGACATCGGGAACATACAGACACTGGATCCTACACATCTCACCTTAGTTGTGGGAAGATCTTGCCTCTTGACCCTGTTCAACTTCTTTAAAGAGTTAACAGGTCCATAGATGTAGAGAAGGATGTCCACACAGCCTACCTGGGCCTTGCATACACCTTCCACACATTACCCTACACGGATATTTTACATAAGCTGACCAGCTTCGATATCGACACATATGTCACAGAATGGATTGCTAACTAGTTCAGGGTTAGCACACACATGGTAAATATTGCAGGTACCATGTCCGACTATACACCGGTTACACGTGGCCTCCCACAAGGCTCAGTCCTGTGACCTGTCTTGTTCAGTTAATATTTTTCTGATGTACAGGCTATCACAGGAGGGATATGACTGACCATGTTCGCAGATGACTGCATACTGGGTGCCATAATCATCTCTACAGCTGGCACAAGCATCCTCAAAAAGGGTCTCACAGAGATGGATAACTGGTGCCAGAGCCATGGCCTACAGCTAAATGCCATTAGATGCATAGTCATCCCCTTTGGGAATTACAACGTGCCCACACATTACCATTTTGGTGGTAATCCATTATGTACAGTAGGAGTTGTCATGCCTTTGGGGACACGAGTACCTAGTATTCTTACCTTTGACAATCACATTGCCAAAGTGGGTAGACAGACATTCTATATAGCCCACCTTATCCCATGAGGTTTCACATCTAAATCAAGTGGGTCTTTGTGCCCCTATAGTCATCAGACCCATACTTGGATACAATGCCCCATTTGGGATGTACCTTACCCGACACCTGCAACAACTGTAATGGACACATATTACCTCACCAAGTAGATCTAGGGACTCACACAGATGGCCTGTGCACTTCGGCTACCATATCTCCAGCAATACTCAGTCGCTTACCGCCTACTTGAATGTGATTTGTGCCTGCTGTTTAATGGCATGTCCAACCCAGATGTCATGGACATGATCCACCTCAGGATATCCACATCCCTTGGAGTACATGCTCCAGGGACGTAAACCTCAGCACGGATTTTATTAAGACATGTGGGATGGACAGATTGCTATCCCAGAGGCTCCACTCACTGTGGAATGGGATCCCAGTCCCACATACGCAAGGCCCACCAATGACCACCTACAGGAGACATCTTGATGAGTGGATGGGTGATTGTATGTTTACCCCTGGGATATCTTCTGTGTCGCTGCTAGACAGGGGCACATTAAAGTAAATGTAAATGGGCTATCTTGTGTGACCTGCTATTCACAGGCACAGACTACTAATCTAACAGAGTTGCAATAGCCAAGCACACTCTGGCTAGGCTTGAACATGCCCTAGGGCAGATAGCCTAATATCAGCCTCTGGTCCTGTGATACTGTTCGGGATGCACATTGTTTATTTGTTTATTGATGATACTGATTGCAGGTTTCGTTTCTTCTTTGCTTTCCCACTTTCTATGAACAACCTACGTATCTGCATAACATGATTGATTTTGACAGGGTTCCTCTATATTATATATATGTGTCTGTTGTCATTTAACCGTGTACACAAGGTGGATTGGTGGACAGTGTGAGGTTCCTGGGTTAACACATGCAACTGCTGGATATGTGTGGTCCACTGCTGTACTCAGTCATGGCCTAAGTGTGTGAGCATGCCCAGTTCTGCCTTTCAGTATTTTGTTGCCTGACATTTGTCTCATTTATTCAAGTGTGTGAGCATGCCCAGTGTGACCTTTCATTATGTTGCTGTCTGAGGTCCACTACATTTGTAGATGTGTGTGAGCATGAGCATTATTGACATTTATACTATCTGTGTGTTGAAGATCAGGTTCTATTCTTACTGTAGGGCTCACCTTTGTGTCATAATTCGACGGGGATTATGCTATGCCTGCAGGGTTTCCATGAGATACTTTGCATAGACCTATCAACATTTCTTCATACAGGCTGACCACTGACATATTGTCATGGTTTAGTGGTTCAGTACTATGACTGTAGTGCACAGTATCCTAGGTTCGAGGCCTGTCACTGCTTTATATTTTTATACTGAGCATACCTGTCTGCTTACAGGCCAGTGGGCAAATATGAGTATGTTGGCTTTTGTTCGGACATGCCCAACTTGGACCACGCTTGTCCAACATTGCTCAACGTTAACCAACATTGCTGGACGTTGGGCAATATTGGTCAACATTGACCACAGTTGTGCTAGTTAGTGTGTGCAATTTTGTTTACATATACTGATTGGTGGTGAAAGCTGTTTAGCACTGCTTTGTATTGCTTAACAGATGGCAATCATACCTTGGGTGGTGCTGCAGGGCCGCCTGTGTGGGATGCACATACTACACTCCCTATATGTGTTTGAGGACATTTAGTGTCATGTTAGGCATCCCTTTTACTCTTTGTGCATGTTGGAGAGAGGTATCATTTCCAGGGTTCCTACTGGGCCAGTGTTTGTGCTATGCATTGCCTCTTTGCCAAGCCCAGGGCATACTGGGCACGCCTCCTTCTGCCTACTGGGGCAGGCTCAGCTTGTTCTTCCTCCGAGTCACGCTCTGCCTGTGATGGTCTTAGCAATGGTGGGGGACTGTTTGGCCCAGGCCAATGCTGGTTCTGCTGCAGCTGTTTTTGCAGGATCATATTATGTAGCATACACATACCATGACAATTTGGGTACATGTAGTTGGTGAGTACTGCAAGGCTCCACCAGATGTGTCTAGGCACCGGAACCATGACTTGAGCAGCCCAAACACATGCTTGATTACATTTCGTGTCTGTGTGTGTGCCTCATTATGGCATTCCTGTTCAGGTGTGTGTGCATTTCTGATGGGTGTTATCAGCCATGGCTCCAGTGCATAGCCAGCATCCCCCACTAGGTGACCTTGAGGGATGTCCCCTTTGGCAAATGTCTGGTACAGCTGTGTCAGATGCCAAATATGGGAATCATGGTAGCTTCCAGGGCAGCCAGCACACACATTCAGTATTATGCCCTGGGCATCACACACAACCTGGCAGTTGATGGAGGGGAAGCCCTTGTGGTTAAAGTAGATCGTACCCCGCTCACCGGCTGGTGCTTTGATGTGTATATGCATGCAGTCGATTGCACCCACTACCTCAGGGTATTCTGCTATTTGCTGGAAGTGACGCATATTGCTGGCCAGTACCTCATGGGAATTGGGGAAGTATACATGATCACCGACATGTGCTGACATGGCATCCAGGAACTGGTGCAGTACCCTGGATACTGATGCCAGTGATATCCCCATCATATCATCAGTTGGTCTCTGGAAGGTACCTGTTGCTAATATTCTTAGGCCAACACATACCTTGGTTTCCACTGGGATGGATTCCCCTCTGTTGGTTCTGTGTGTGAGGCGTGGCCTGTACAGCTCAACTATTTGCTGTAGGAAGTCTCTGTACACCCTATAGCGCTCCACTATCTCCAGCTCATGTAGCCCCTGGTAGGTTACCCTGGGTCTGTACACTCTTCTCTGTCTCCTCACTATGGGTTGTTCGGCAGCATTGACATCCTCACCACCCTCAGCCTCTTGCACATGTTGTTCTATGTTACATGCTGCAGCCCTTCTCATTTTGTAGGTTTGGTTTTAAACTTTCCCAGCTTGTATACACCAGTGGTGTAGAGTGTGGAAAGTTCAGGGGGTGTAGGTGTTTGCTTGGTTTATAGTGGTGTTCTGGGCTGGGCTGATCTGCTTCCTGTGTGATTAGCGGAGTCTGATACATTTCACCTGGCAGCTCAGCTAGCTCTCCTTGATTACCTTCCTACTGCTGTTTTGCCTTCCCATTGTCTCCCTGATTAGGCCCGTGTACGCCCCATGGAAATGGAGTGCTCTAATGTGCACAGAGCTGCTTTTTCCTGGTTTAACTTCCTTTTTCTTCCTGTAAAACCCGGCGCGCACACCCGCTTACACTTTGTAAAGAGCTCTAGGCAGGTTTAGACACACCCCTAGCTTAGCTGTACTAAGCTAGGTGCAATCTCAAGCTACAGGTCTCTAATCCACCTACAGTATGCCTGACACACACCCTCATGATGTCACCTATATCCTAGTCTTGCACCCAGCTATTTATACTCTTACACTCTTGGGACCTGCCTCACACCCTGTGAAAATTTGGGATTCACTAAACTTTCCCTCATTTGCATAGGATTGCCTGCTAATGCATAGTTACATGTCCCACACTGTGCCTCCCCCCTTAGCAACAATTACTCACTGACCAGGTTGTCTTCTGCCTGCCATTTACTTGCATGGCAGAATACTGATTTTAGTTAGCATGCTTATTTTAGGTTTATTTTATTATTTTTCTCCCCAATCTTGTTTGTGCGTTGCTGCCCTATGCTTAACCAGGTGAGCTCAGCAAAAAGAAAATTAAAAGTTGTTTATTTATTTATTTTTTTTACAGTTTGCAATGCCAATGGCCTTCTACTTGAACATTGACATGCTTCCTCAATGATATGCAACCTTTATTTGGAGCTGTCATAACTCCGTTTTGTAGATTGCAGAACTGTACTCGGTTACTAACCGAGTGCATTCCTGCACACTTCACTCGTCCTGCACGGACAGCTGCCAGCTTCCTGGATCACATATTACCCTCATTTGCATGGTTTTCACCTGCAAATGAGAGTAATTTGCATACAGGAGCTCAGTCTGTGCAGGATTAGCCTAAGAGCTCACGTGCACATCCCGGGAGCTCATTCCTGGATCGCACGTCGGCCATATTGCCGAAAATAGCTCTTAAACTAATCCTGCATGCGATAAAGGGCTTCATAAATCTGGGGGAATGATTATTCTATGACAGCAATTTTGAAAAGAAAATATTCTACCATTAATCAAAAAACTGAAGAAGAAACGGATTAAAGTTCATCTCCTTTTTCCAGCAAGACTAATAATATTTCTTCCTGATGAGATAAAAATATTTGAGGATTTAGAGTCTGCAATAACATTAATAAAAACTAAAAAAACAATTGGTCAACCTGAAGAAATGGAATGGAATAACAGCTTCTTGAAGAGAATTGCTAAAAGAAATGGTTGGAAAAAATGTTAAAAAGAAGAATAAATAAAGGAAAAGTGACTATTCCTCTATATAATATGTTTGTATTGATTTTAAGAACTTATTCCCATTATATATAAATTAGTCCTCACGTTAAAGGAACAATCAAAACATTCTCACACTAGAAAGCTAAGCTGTCTGTTAAAAGGTAACTACATTTGCTTTACTTACTTTTACTACAATATGTTCATATAACAGCTTATACTTTCATTATTAGTGACTGAACGGTTGCTTATTTCTTACCCTGGAGCTCGGGGCTTCATGAGATGTTTTAGATATCTCATCTCATTCACTTAAACATTGTGAGAGAAGTCATTGTAGACAGTGACTTGAATTTACATATAAATACTTTATAAAGATGGTGGTATGTGACTCAAGTGGAGAACCATTGCTCTTTGTTTCAGTGGATCTGCTTTTTGTGCTGGTTCACATTGGTTTGGTATGCTGTCATTTGCTAGTGTTCGCACACACACTAGATGGGTCCAAGTAGAATGGTGAGCACATCAGATTTAGCTTTGTTTTTTTGTGTTTCTATTTTTGTTGTGCTTGCCTTTTTTCTATATTTGCCAAATTGTGATGTCTGTTAATTCTCTTTGACTACATTTTAATGTTCTTTTTTCTTTTGCTTGATTCATGTTAAATGAGGTGCTGAGATGGAGCTTCCTGTTGGTGGTGAAGATGGATTGGCTGTGCTCTTTGCTTGATTTGATTGACAATGTCCCATCTGCATGATGTTGATCCATGTGGACAGTGAAATGGGGTTTGTGGGACGAATTTGATGGGAGCTGCCTGTGTTGTCATACTGAGCAAGCATTATTGTGTGTGGTGATTACATTTGTTGGGCTGCAGACCCTTTCTTTTCCGTGGATTCTAAGGATGGTCACAATGTTGACTGGGGGAATTTACACACATTTCAGGAAATGAGGTGAGTTGTTATGGATGGGGCCTCATGTGAATGGTTTCTATCTTTGTTATGCACATTTTTCCTTTGTATATATCTGGGTACAAAGATTATTCAGATTTATTGGCTGAGTTTTATGTTTGTTTGTTTGTTGCGCTTCACACTCTTAGAAGGGATTCCGCTCTGTGTTGATAGTTGAGACAGGATTTCTTGTGATTTTTGGCTGAATTGGTGGTTGGTGGCGTGAATGGGAAATAGTCTATTCTGACAATTGGCCGATATGTTGTTTGTGATTGACATGCTGACAGTTGTCTGACCCACTATAGATTTGTATTAATTGGAGGGATGGGATCTAGCAGGCTGTTTTGTGACCTGGATAGGACCAGAAATAGAGCTGAGATTTCCAGATCTCATTTGTGGGATGGGAGAGCAGGGAAATATAAAAGATTATTTCATTATTGATAAAAACAATGCAGATTGTTACTAGTTACTAAGAAAGCATTTATGTTTGGTTTTATAAGCATGTGCAGATACAGTTCCTGGATGAAGCCTTTTGTACTGCTCATGCTTTTGCTATACTTATTCTTCCTGCCTTAACTAAATGTAATGTGATGTTGCAACCTGCCTGCTCTATGTTTATCACTACATTTCTTCATAAGGGGGATTAATGAAAATATATTTATGCAAGCATTGAAAAACTACTGAAAGAGCTCCATTGGTTGTGACACTTGCTTAGGGTTTATGTTTCAAACTAGATGAGTATGACTGGTCACTGAAGTTATGTATGTATTAAAAGAGACATTCATTTGGGGTGTATATTATTGACATGAAAGCTAACAACAGTGAATAAAAATGAATCAACACATATAGAATGAAAGCGCACAATAGTGAAATGCCAATACATTGAAATCCAAAGACCAATAATTTATGCTTGGCCAACACCACATTCCTAGTGTGCTGTAAGAAAACTGAAAAAAAAAATTACCTGAGTGCTCCAAGCAGGGGGGCTGGGCTCCCCTGCACCCCCACACCCCCGCTACTTAAATATACCAACTCCGAGATCGCACTACATTGAAGTAAAAGGAAATATTTCCTATGGCGATCTCCGTTGAACCTAAAATTCATGTGTGCTATACTCTGCATGTCTGTCAACTACAGTTTGCAAGTGATATTGCTGCTCAAGGCTCTTCCTTTTCTTTGGTAAGAGCAGACGTACAGACAAGCTTCATAACCAATTGAAATTTTGGTCAGCCAACTAAAACATTTTGATGTACTGTTTTTCATTTAATATGCTGTTCGACACTTCTGAATTTCGTTCTTTACATGTCACACAATTTGTATTTGCTGTTATTAGCTTTCATGCTAATAATATAGACCCATTCATTTATGTCTCATACTAAGAGACTCATTGTCATTTTCACATATTCTATTTAACTTTTAATGACCAAAAAGAGAGAAGCTAGGATTTTCTTGACTTTCGTATTTACCATGAACCCACCTAGTTTTTACAACTAGACATGAGAACCCCTTTTTTAGAACTCTGTCTTAGCATATTATACATTTTAAACTGTATACTCAGATTGATCAAATAAATGTCTGATAAAGTTTTTGGAGCTATTTGCTTCAAATTTGGTAGGGCTCTGGCTAACATATTATTGCTACTTTAAATATGGCTAATTGGCTGATAAGTTGCTAGGCACTCTTGTATTTAAGGGCCTCATTATTATCTATGTCAGACTGATTGTTTTAGTAATGGCTTAGCATAGCAAGTCTTAAAAAAAAATAAATAAATATATATATAAATATATATATATATATATATATATATATATATATATATATATATATATCAAAGATGTTTCATAATAAAATGAATAACAGAGTTTCATTCATATAATTCTGCAATCTTGAACAGAGTGTTTAAATTTTATATTTAACAACTTAGTGAACAATGGTGGTATTTGTATATGATAAAGTTTATATATTTTTAGATACAGTAAATATCTTTAGATGGTAACACTGTGTAACAATTCAATTTCATATCTTCTGTAATGTTGCCTGAATGCAGAATCACTACTGTTTCAGACAAAATTTAAACAATCTCTGAGCAGAACTATTACAACAGGAAGTGAACTAGAAGTCATACCAATAATCCTTTCTCTCAGTTTCTAGCTTTGTTTTTCAGATCTAGAACTGTAAAATAAGCCTTGTATATTGCATTTAGAGTCTTAATCTTTAGAAATTGATTATGTTTATTGGCAACGTAATCTACATTGTGTTTCAATGTTAATATTAAGGTGCTTATTCAAAATAAATATTAACATATGACAAAGACTAAACATATAGAACATATTTTCATAACTGGATGTGTACAGGTATTTTCATATATCAAAATACATATATTGTGTATTAAAATAAGAGCTCATCTAATTCATAGTAATATTTCAATTTTGTCATATCCTTTCTAAATGTTATTCATAATTAGTTTTATAACAAATTTTAGCTAGTAGTTCCAACTCTCAGTTTCAACTCTTTGCACACCAACAAAATTATTTCATTACTTATGAATCTCAGCCTCAAGTTTTCAGAAGATCTTTTTTGTGTAGATGTGAATGTATGTATATACATATATGCATATGTAAATATTTGATTATATATATTAAAGATTAGATCTACTTTGGCATGCAGAGAAAAATATTCCAATTTATGTACAAAGTAAGTCTTTGGAACTATATAGACTTAGTTAATAAGAGAGTTGATATCATTTTTATAATATTTTTATTTATTTCTAGTTATATTGGAACAATTCAGTTATAATATGGTGGAGCTGAACTAATTTTGCTCCTATTGTTAAGGTGAATGACTTGGATAGATTCATTAAAAAACTCTGGAGTTTTATACTCCATGAGGGGAAGGATACTTAGATGTATTATATTTTTTATAGTTTTTGGAATACTTGTTCTTATTCAGGTGTCTACAATATAATACATATTGTATATCAATACTTTACAAAATTTTAGAGATTCTTTATCATTAATACACAATTTTATAATGGCGCAATTGGTACATTGTATTTTGTATTTCAAAATACTATAAGTTACTTGTTCTTTAGATTAAAAAGATTACAAATTTAAAATGTATTTCAATTAATATAACTGGGTTAAATAGTGGTGGCCAAAGGAGTAGTTTATACAAATATGTAAAATTATTCTCACCACATGTTGTATTTATTCAAGAAACACACTTATTAATAAATTATATAGTGAGACTAAATAATAAATAATATACAGTAATAGCAAGTTCCCAATATGGTCATACACGAAGAGGGGTAGCTATTCTTTGGAAAAATACTTTACTTTTACCAAATATCTTGAGCACTAATAGCAATGATAAGGGAATGTTTTGCTTAGTTTATCTACAAATTAATTCAAATATATATTCTCTCATTAACATTTATTAGATAGCAGGAATGGGTGTTAAAACTGCTAAAATTAATCTAGGTCAAATTCTGCAATACTCAAAGGGAAGTCTTATTTTAGCAGGAGAATTTAATTGTATTCTTAATGGAAAATATACCAATACTATGGGGAATCACAGAATATCAGCTACAGCAAAAGCTTTAATAAATTTGAATAATATTCTCAATATTAAGCATACTAACAAAGTTTTAGTTAGCAACTCTCCTTTTTTACTCAGTTTTCAAATAGACATGATACACACTCAAAAATAGAGTCTTTGTTTCAAATGATGTAATCACTTATTTAGATAAAGTTAAATAGTTTCATGCCCAATTTCAGATCACAATGCTATATTTTTGAATTTTCTCTGAACAACTATAAAAATATTCACATTAAAAGAATTCCAGCTTAAATTACTAATTTGAAAGATTTTAAGGAATGCTTCAACAAAGAAATTTAAACATACATAAGAATTTAATAATACCTCAGAAGTATCAGAAGTATGTATATATGGGATACTCTCAAATCTTACTTAGAAAAATTCTAAGCTGGTATTTATACAAAAAACAGTGGGATAAGAATTTAATAGAATTATAAGAGAAAATTGATAGACTAAAACTGCAATCACAAACTGGCAACAATAACTGAAATAAATGATTTGGGAATATATCTAGAAATTTGAAATCATAAAATTAAGATACATTTAGAAAATATTAAATAAATACATTGTACACTAAACCCAAAATATTAACACAAAATAGCTTCTAGAACAAAAATGATAATCAAAACAAACCACATTAAAGATTTATACACTGAAGATAAAGAAATAAAGTTACCGCAATTGAAGGTATCCTCAATGAATTTAGAAATCATTTTACTAAAATCAAAGTAATTCAGTAATTGATCAACAGGAAACAATAAAAGCCTTCATTAAAAATACATTAAAAATAAGCTGACAGAGCAACAATTGAAAACAATTGATAAACCTATATTGATGTCTGGACTTTCAAATCAAATTAATAAACTAAAATTCAATAAAGCCCAAGGGAATGATGGTATGATACCAGAACTTTATAAATTAATGCCCCAAAATGCCTTAAATATATTGCTCCATACTTTTCAGATAATCAAAGACTTAATAATAGTCCCACCTTCTTGAAAGTATACACTTATTTTGCCTTTATTGAAATCAGATAAGGCTCCTTCTGAATGTGCCTCTTACAGACCAATTTCATTACTAAATATTGATTACAAATTACTTATGTCTATATTAACAAAAATAATCCAACAATTTTTTATTTAACTTAATTCATAACGATCAAATATAAAAAAAAAATAAAAACACTTTTGATAATAACAAAAGAATAAGTACAATTGATTATACAAACAATATATATGATAATCAAACATTATTAAGCCTTGACATTAACAGGGCCTTCAACTCAGTTAATTGGAACTATCTTTTATCAATATTACAGAAATATAATTTTTCAATGAATTTTCAACAGCTTATAAAAAATCTTTCTGATAACTCCTTAGCATTCATAAAAATAGGTTCTTATGTTTCATAATCAATACAGATCATCAAAGGAACAAAACAAGGTAGTCCGTTGTCCCCTTTATTATTTACTCTGGTTATAGAACCTTTTTGCAAATTTTATAAGATCAAACAAAGAAATAATAAGAGTACAATTCTACCATAAACTAAATTCAAAAATACTTCTGTTTTCTGACAACATTTTATTGATGTTGAAAGATAAAAATTCTCTCAATTGTCTTCTTAAGTCTATCAAAAATTTTCAGTATAAATCAGGTCTTTCATTTAATTAAGATAAAACAAAACCCTTATGTATAAATGCTAATATCTTAGACATGCCAAATAACTTTTCTAAATATATAGTCAAAGACCATAAAATAACATATCTTGGAATTATATTAACTAAGAATGTGAAAGAAATAATTAACATAAACTACATCACTTGTCTAGATAAAATTAAAAACCTTATTAATAAATGGAATAAAGTTCTATTTACATTGGAAGAGAGATATTTAATATTAAAGATTTTCTTATTACCAAATATACTTTATATAATACAATCACTAGCTCTACCTATTCCAAAACAATACATAAGAGATTTTAATACTTTGATGCTTAGATTTATTTGGCATCCCAACAGACCTAGATTAACACTTAATCATCATTTAAGAAGCTGATCATATGGTGGAATAGATTTACCTAATATAGAGCTATATTCAGCTTCAACTATTATATTATAAAGACAATTATTTGCTGGATAAACAAGAATTACTCTGCTGAATGGAAAGACATACATGAAAGCATTTGCTTACAAAATAGTTATAGAAAATATGATTGTCATAATTTAATTAATAACTTTCTCTGGATCTAAAAATATTTTATTTTAGAACATCAAAACATAGTGATAAATGCATACTTTATTCTCACAACAATGAACAATTTCAGAGATTTTGTGTACAGAGAACCAAAATACAAAGCTTGGTTATATTTGACATTTCCCATAGCAAAAACACAAAATAATGTTAATATATTTAATACATTTACAATGAAAACTTTTAGAGACAAACAATTAATGTATTGGTATCAGTTCATGAATAAAGAAAAAGTATATACCCTAGATTATATTTTAAATAAATTTAACATACATAATGAAATGTGGTTAGATATACAAAACTGCAGGATCTACATAGAGAAGAGAATAAATATGATGCAAACATCAATCAAAAAAGAGATACCTAAATTTGTAGATGTCTTAATTTTGCTGATACATCAATATTTCACATAAAAAGGACTTTTACCTAAAATCTGTATGATAAACTAAGTTAAGACAAGTTATTGTAAAGATAATTACTGTAATTATTTCATAGCTATTAATATTTATCACCCTAATAATAGTATGAAAACTATGATACTTTCATCCTCAGCCCAAACCTCAATGACCTTAAAATGGAAACTATTCTCAAGAAAATTTCTGCATAAAACCTTTATTACACCATATAAGGTTGAATGTTTAAAAAGAAAGTTAATTGCTGGAGATGCGAATCAAAAATGAAAGCAGATTGGCAACATATATGTGATTGCAATATAATCAAACAATTCTGGAAAGATGTTAACTTTTTACCACGAGCATTATTCTCTGATAATTTTACGTTAAACAATTTTTTAATTCCCTTTAATATGCCAATGCCTTCATGTGTCAAAGAAAATGATTACCTCTTATTTGGAGTCTTCTGTCATTTGCAAGGAAAGTGATCACAAAAAAAAATTGGAAAAGTGTCTCAACTATTTCAGTGAAAGAATTTTTAAATATAGCAACTGAAACTTGTCAACAAGAGATACTTTCAATTAAAGAAATAACCACTAGAACAACGTATTCACTTAATTCATAGATGAAACTGAAGAATTTGTTAAATAAGCAAACAACAAATAAACTCTAAAGAGTTATAAACTGAATCATAAACTAATAAAATTAATGTACATGACAATTTTATTGTATACTTAGACACCTTGTAGATAGTTGATGTAACTGTTTTTTATTATTACTGAAGTATATGTTTTATATATTAATATAAATGTCATATATAATGTTATAATCTGTTTGTTATTGATTTATATTATTCAATAAAACATTTTTGAGAAATCAAAAAAAGTAATTGCATACATTTGAATTTCAGACTTCCAATCCTTCAGGAACTGTATCTTAATGCAAACTCTTTGGTATTCTAGCATATTTCTAAAGAACAAATATGTCAAATCTGTCCTTATTTCTGGATCATTGTCCTCCCACTATGGTGGCCTTTGTCCAGATGTCTTGCACTAAGAGATTGAGAGTTATGAAAACTATTGTTTGTTAAGCCCTGATGATCACTGTGGCATTTCATGCAAAACTGCAGACCTTCAGTGTTCTGACATAAACAGGATTACTATGCATGTTCACATACATGGCTTCCCTGGCAGGCAACACTGCTTATTTACATTTAAACACTGTTGGTGGTATGAATATGCAATGAGTGCTGCTGATCACAGTGCATCACCACTCACACAAGTAAACTCTGTATAAGCTTTGTATGAAGCCTACATGGAGTGTACTGAATCCCAGGGCAGGTTTATTAATTTAGTTTATTAATGTTAAACAATGTTTGTTTCTGACTTTATCAACTTGGTTCATGATAGTTATAGAACTACAGGTTTTATAAAATATTTATTAAATGCTAGGAAAACAGAAATGATGAAACCATTGTTTATAAGTTACATTAGACCCAGATTAGAGTATTGAATAAAAGTACAGAAACCTTATAAGAAAACAAGCATGAATAAATTGGAAAGAATACAATAGATATATACCAAGGATATCCAGGAGTATGATCATTTAAGTTATTTTGAAAGACAGAAATATTTGATCTTCTACAGTATCTTGTATAGAAAATTAAGAGGAGACATTATTCAGATATATAGGGCATTTTGAAACAACTACCTCTGAGATGTTTGGGGTTATTACAAAGTATTATTGCGTCATTAGACAGCCTATGTAGAAGATTACATAGGAATGAGAAGTGTACTAATTGATTCTCTGAGAGAGCAGTTGATGCATGGACTAGATTGATAAATTACATGAAAACAACCAATAGTTTAAATATTTTTAAGAACGTCCTGCACACTTATCATGGTAATAAAAGTTTTGGTATACTGGCAGGCCAGAAGAGCATTATTGACCATGTATGAAATATTTCTCTGCATGTATGTATGTAGATATCAATGTACATATTTTCACACTGAGCTGATCGAAGGAAGGACACTGAGGAAACTCGGAGCTATAATATATAACATTAAGTATCCTGTTTTTTGTTTATTTTGTTCTTTATTTCTTTGTTATTTATAGAACTTTGTGTACTGTGTATTTTTCTAGCTAGTTTCACTGTGTGTGAGGTATTAACTGGAAATTGTCCACTTTTATTAAGCATCTGTTGGGTTGTTTGTTTCTGATAAGTTGTTGCAGTTAAAGTCTTTTTTCTAGAGGCTCCTTTAGCTGTTTAAAACTTTCATTTAAAGGCTCACTGCTGCTTTTCAGCTGTGAGAAACATTTCTGCAGTTTGTTTCTCACCCTCCCTCCCTGTTGGTATAGTGTTTTTATAGTTGGTGGCTTTGCAGTTGCCCGCCCCTAGTGTAAATTTGATCTGGGACCCTCCTCCCAGTCTAGTGTCATTACCTCATTCTACCCAGTATAGGGAGAACATTTGAGAAGGCCAATCAGCTTAGTTTATGCTACTCCTTTCTCTCTTTTTTTTCTCTCTTTCCACTAAAAAAAATTTTTATCTGCTTTTACTGTATTTGTGTTTCTTCCTACTTGATTTTGCTTTTGGGTCATCTTAAAAGTACTCAATTGTATTTATTACTGCTTGGTGTAACTCATTCTAAGCCTTTTAGTTTAAGCACTTGGGCTTCAGACCAGTTGTTTTACATTAAGAAGGTTTGTGGTCTGCACTGTAGTGGCAGAACAGGTAGCTTACATCCTTCTAAGTTGGGAACTGCTGATTGAGGGCTCAGTGTCTGTTATTCTAAAAGTGTATTAATTCTGGTTTAAGCACTTGGGCTTCAGGCCAGTTATTTTACATTAAGAGGGTTCGTGGTCTGCACTCTTGTGGGAGGAGAGGCTGGACTCTGCCCTTCTGAGCTGTGAATTTCTGGTTAAAGGCTTATAGTGCCTGCATATTTGAACTGCTTCTTACTGAAATTGGTACACCTTGTTTGCTGTAGCATAGACTAGAGCCGGGCCTGCTGAATCTAGCTTTGTTTGTATGTTTGTTGTTTGTTTGCTTATTTCCCTGAAATGCTAATTCCACCTAAAATGCGGCTTTTCAGCGCTTCTGTGGATCCCTAGTGATATCTGCATTGCTTACTGTACTTATTTCCTTGTTTCACTTGAAAGAAAGTTACTGTTTGTCGTTTTTGCATTTAAGTTACCTGTAACACATTGCATTTAAGTTACCTGGCACTTGCTCACTAAAGCAATTATATAAGTCAGCACTAAAAAATTAAAAGCATTACACCCTCACAAACTCCCCTTGAGTACCTTGTTCCCCATTGGCCCTTTTTTTCAATTATAAAGGAATTCCCAATACTATTCTAGCATGTCCAAAGGTCAGTTGTCAATCTCCTCTCCGGTCCAGCTGGTGAATCTGGGAATCTTGAGGCAATGTTACAACGGCCTCATGTACACAGACAACCCTTTCCTCCTACCAACAAATTCCAACACATGTGAGAGATGCAACCATATAGCCAAACTGGAGGCTAAGCTCTCTCAACTCAGTACTGGCATAACCAGTCAGGAGGAGAAGGAAACAACACTCACTACAATTCCAGTCTCACATAGACCTACCATGACAGCAAACCAAACACATAAACACACAAAAACTTACTCGGAGGCTATAAATAAAAATCTGCCTAAGCAGCAGAGACCTCCAAACCAGACACCCAAGCAACCGCTACCCCAAAACAAAACATGTGCAACACATAGCTCACAAAGCCAGTGTGCCGAACAGTCACAGCCCTTAAGGCTAAACAACACACCTGATACACTTGTAATAGGTGACTCTATCATCAGGCACACTGACGTCCCGCTCACCTGGCTGAACAAGGAGAAGGTCACGGTGAGCTGCCTGTCAGGCGCTAGGATCCGCCACATAACACAAGCACTCAGGTCACTCCAAGGCAAGTACAAATATGACTCAGTCATTGTCCATGCTGGTGTGAATGACCTGAGATGTACCTCCCTGGACTACATGAAAAGAGACATAGAGGAGCTCTCTGAGCATGTAGCCCAGGCTGGTATGACCCTAACCTTGAGTAGCATCTTACCCTCACCAAGAATGATGCCACAATATGAAGACAAGATGATCAATTTCAACAGTTGGCTTAAGTATTGGTGTCATTCAAAGGGGATCCAATGCCTGTCAGCCTGGGATGACATGCTCGACAAGCCACGATGCTTCGCTAGGGACGGCTTGCACCTGTCACCCCTGGGCTTTCGGATATTGGCAAAGGCTCTTGCTACCCCCATAGTGCCTTTTTTAGGCAAGGCTCAAAAGACAAACCCACCTCCATAGGTATCACAAGGGATAAGAAACTAAGAGTAATGCTACTCAACGTCAGAAGTCTAAACCTCAAGATGCACACACTCGAAACTCTCCTTAGCATGGAGAACATCGATATCTGTGCAGTAACAGAAACATTATTCAAGGCTCCCGAGAGCACCCCAGCAGTACCAGGTTATACCTCATGCCATGCTTTTCATCCCCAAACTTGGACCGAACCACAAAAGGAGGGGGAGTATCAATATTCGTCAAAGATACCCACACCTCCAGGTTAGTAGCACAGCACGAAGCATCAGAGACTATCCATGTGCAACTAACAGTGGGTATAACTACCTTCCAGTTTATAGCCTGCTACAGACCACCCTCCCAAACCCAGGAACCCAACTCGGCCTTCCTGAGAACACTGGAAAATATGAAGGTCTCTCCAAACACCATTATATTGGGCGAAAAGTCTCATAAACAGGAACGTAGAGGCTTGAATAACTCAAAACTTTCCTCTTATAAAAACTCAAACAATGCCACTATACTTTCCAATGAACTGTAGTGAATGTGAGGTAATTATAGCAAATAAATGTCAGTCCACAAACTTCAACAAACAAGGAACGTTCTTTATTGCACACAGTAAGCGCTTTCACCAGGATGGCTTCATCAGACTGTAACAGCACACAAACTAGACAGTCATTAAATACCATCATCAATTAGCATCAAGGCGTTGCATAAATTAAACAATTAATCCATCTAAAAACACTTTAAAACTTAAAATATCTATGTTAAAAATCATTCAATACAAAAATTTTCAAATCATTTGTGATTATTTAAAACTTTACCTAACTTCCTTCTTTTTAAAATTGCTTGAAGGCTAACCTTATCATTTAACCCAGGGGTTGAATCTGCTCTGCATCTTATGATCCATCTGAGCTCCATTTCAAGTGTATAAGCTTCCAAGTCTCCCCCTCTCAAGGTAGTGTGAACACTCTGTAAAACAAAAAAGGTGAAAGTATGTGTGATCCCTGCCATTTTCTGATGTTTAGCCAAAGCATTAGTAACATCTCCTAATCTCATTTTATAAACATGCTCTCTAATTCTCTCTCTCAACTGCCTATTAGTCTTGCCGATATAAAACGCATGGCAGGCAGTGCAAGAAGCAAGATATATCACATTCTCTGACCTACAGTTAGTCCCTGTAGAAAAGGAAAAAACTTGTCCAGTGACTGGCTGTTCAAATTTATTGCTATTGTTAATAAAGACACACTGATTACAACTTCCACAAGCAATAGTATTGAATCTGGAGGTCATATGCCTAACCCCTTTCTTATGACATAACATACTCTTTAAATTCATTTTATTTTTGTATACGTACCTCGTTTTTACTCCTACCACATTGCTAGTATCATCATCTACACTCAATATACCCCAGTGTTTTTCTACAATATGTTTAATATTAGATACATCACTGGTATAATAAATCGGTATACTCAAAGTGGTATTATTAGTTCTGGATACATATCCATTAACTTCTGATCTATCACTACTATGCCTACTTGAAAAGTAGGGACAAGCTCTTGTATCTCTCAAACTATATGTATCAGTCAAGGCCCTATCTATTTCATCCTCATTGTATGACCTCATCAATAACCTTGTTCTCAGACCTGCGACTTCTTTCATAAAACTATCCTCTGTGGGATTAAGTCGAGACTCCCTCATGGGCTGCCCTTTTATCACATTTTCAAATACATGAAGGGGATGCATACTTGTCCTATGGAGCAATGTATTCTTATAACAAGTTTTCCTATGGACAGAGGTATTCACTAAACCGTTACTTAGTCTAATGATATCTATATCCAAAAAAGGGATATAGTCTCTAGAGTAACTCATAGTAAATTTCAGATAACTTGTAGTACTATTTATAAAGTTCTCAAAATCGTGTAACTGTGCTTCATCACCCCTCCATATTAAAAAGAGGTCGTCCACAAATCTCTTGTAAAAGGCAACATATTGCCTAAATTCAAAACTAGGAAACAACGTCTCCTTCTCCCATTCGGCCATCACAATGTTGGCGTAGCTATTGGCACAAGAAGTGCCCATAGCTAAGCCATCATTCTGTATGAACAACTCTTCCCCAAAAACAAAAACGTTGTTCTCTAAAATAATTTCTAGAAACAATGCTATCAGCTCAATCAAACTACTATCCATGGACGTATATTTTTTCAGATAGTTTTGTACACTATCAATCCCACTACCATTTGGTATCACAGTAAATAGGCTTACTACATCAAATGTGACCAAAAAATATTAATTCCTCTCATCCAATCTAGTCACATACTCATAGGAGCTAATCAAAAACTGTTCACTATCTTTTAAAATATTCGCATTAGATTCTATCACTGGTCTTAAATGTCGTTCAACAAACAAAGAGAATGGTTGGGTTAACCACCCCGGCCCGATACTACCGGTCTCATCGGGGGGAGGTTTCAAAATTTTTATGCACCTTCGGAAGACCTTTAAGCACAGGTATTAACGGATTATTGACTCTCAGAAACCTAAAAAAGTCCTTATCAATTATGCCACTTTTATATAAATCATCTATAGTATCATAAACACGAAACACTTTCACCCTCACCTCTTCCATCTCCAATCTGGAATAAAATGTGGCATCACTCAACATATTATGCATCCTACTACTATAATGGTCTGAACCCATCACTATGATAGGGCCACCCTTATCAGCAGGGGTAATCACTATAGAACCATCTCTTTTTAAATCATACAAAGCTTGCCTCTGTTTATAGGTCAAATTGTTCTTCCTCTTCCTATTCTTGTTATTATCATTGCTATAATATCTATAAAGATCTTGTTCAACTAATCTAGTGAATGTTTCTAAAACAGGGTGTAAGATGGGAACATAAGTACTCACTGGTCTAAAGACACTCCTAATATGTCCATCATCCGGGGTACCATATTCCAATTTCAGTTGTACGTTTCTAACAAACATTTTAACATCAATCACTGTATCAGTAATGTCACTATTTTTGCTAGGAATGAAAGTTAGGCCCTTATTAAGTACAAACTCCTCCTCCATACTAAGGGTCCTACTGGATAAGTTAATCACAATCGATTCCCCTACATACCCCACATTTTCTTTATAGTAGGGCCAACCTGTTCTGTCTCTAATACCTTTCATTTCTGACGACCTCTGCTCATAGAACGTGTTCTCCCCTTGAAACGAGGAGACTGTATCGGGAAAGGGATGTCCCTGTTGTTAATATTATCACTCCCTTCTTTATTGTTGCCATTTACATTGACTCTCTTCCTAACAACTGTGTCATTAACGCTCTCAGGCTGGATAACAGGGTTAGTTTGCATAGTAGTATTAAATTGCGTGGTAGCTGTATGCACATTCTTATTCAAAGTAACCACAGAGGGATACAAATTCACATTATTAACAGATTCAATAACAGGAACAGAAGCGTTCCCCATCTCCACACCATCAGCACTATTGTTCACATCATTGTTAATATCATTGTTACAATCCAATCCAGTATTACGTGGATTTGTATTACTGCTTACATTAAGATTACTATCAGTATTTTTCCCATCAGTTCTCACAAACATAGTCCTTGGCCAAGTAAAGACTTGGTCGTTTTTAAAGTCATAAACATCTCTTTCAATTTTTTGTTTCTTTTGATCCAATAAACATTTCTCATAGAGTAATACATTTTCCATGAGTCTATCCATGCCAGCAATGGCCTTCGAAGAGGCATACTTCGAAGTGATAGACCCATGTAATTTAACCACTTTTTCATGTAGCACTTCTTCCTCTGGTAGATGATAATCAGTTAGTAGCTTCATATAACTGAAGCTCAAATCCATATTAAGTTTTTGCCATTGTAACAGTAAATCAGGAAAATGATTACCTGAGGTAGGCATTTTCAGTACTCTGAGTCCCCTTGGAATAATCCGTTTCTTGAGGCAAGCCTCAAAATGGTGCCGCTGCAGTTGCAACCTTTTTAATTTCAAAAACTCGACCTCCAGTTCATCCAGTTCTTCAGCTAAGGCCACCAGGTCATCGGCGTTATCCCTCTCGGATCCACGCGCTTCCTCTGGTTCAAACATTAACAGAATATTTTCCTTTCCAGCAACACAGTCATGGAACCTGCCCAACTTCCGGTGGACAGTATCTGTAACGTCAGGCATGTACGCTAGCTCAATTTCGTCTCCTCCGGTACAAGCCATGCTCTCTGCGCAGAACCAGAACCTCAAAATAACCCAAATCAAAAGCAAGCTCCCACAGAGAGACAACGTTCCTGTAACAACGTAAAGCACCAAGGTAAAAAGTCTCATAAACAGGAACGTAGAGGCTTGAATAACTCAAAACTTTCCTCTTATAAAAACTCAAACAATGCCACTATACTTTCCAATGAACTGTAGTGAATGCGAGGTAATTATAGCAAATAAATGTCAGTCCACAAACTTCAACAAACGAGGAACGTTCTTTATTGCACACAGTAAGCGCTTTCACCAGGATGGCTTCATCAGACTGTAACAGCACACAAACTAGACAGTCATTAAATACCATCATCAATTAGCATCAAGGCGTTGGATAAATTAAACAATTAATCCATCTAAAAACACTTTAAAACTTAAAATATCTATGTTAAAAATCATTCAATACAAAAATTTTCAAATCATTTGTGATTATTTAAAACTTTACCTAACTTCCTTCTTTTTAAAATTGCTTGAAGGCTAACCTTATCATTTAACCCAGGGGTTGAATCTGCTCTGCATCTTATGATCCATCTGAGCTCCATTTCAAGTGTATAAGCTTCCAAGTCCCCCCCTCTCAAGGTAGTGTGAACACTCTGTAAAACAAAAAAGGTGAAAGTATGTGTGATCCCTGCCATTTTCTGATGTTTATCCAAAGCATTAGTAACATCTCCTAATCTCATTTTATAGAAATGCTCTCTAATTCTCTCTCTCAACTGCCTATTAGTCTTGCCGATATAAAACGGATTTGAGCTTCAGTTATATGAAGCTACTAATTGATTATCATCTACCAGAGGAAGAAGCGTTACGTGAAAAAGTGGTTAAATTACATGGGTCTATCACTTCGAAGTATGCCTCTTCGAAGGCCATTGCTGGCATGGATAGACTCATGGAAAATGTATTACTCTATGAGAAACGTTTATTGGATCAAAAGAAACAAAAAATTGAAAGAGATGTATATGACTTTAAAAACGGCCAAGTCTTTACTTGGCTGAGGACTATGTTTGTGAGAACTGATGGGAAAAATACTGATAGTAATTTTAATGTAAGCAGTAATACAAATCCACGTAATACTGGATTGGATTGTAACAATGATATTAACAATGATGTGAACAATAGTGCTGATGGTGTGGAGATGGGGAACACTTCTGTTCCTGTTATTGAATCTGTTAATAATGTGAATTTGTATCCCTCTGTGGTTACTTTGAATAAGAATGCATACAGCTACCACGCAATTTAATACTACTATGCAAACTAACCCTGTTATCCAGCCTGAGAGCGTTAATGACACAGTTGTTAGGAAGAGAGTCAATGTAAATGGCAACAATAAAGAAGGGAGTGATAATATTAACAACAGGGACATCCCTTTCCCGATACAGTCTCCTCGTTTCAAGGGGAGAACACGTTCTATGAGCAGAGGTCGTCAGAAATGAAAGGTATTAGAGACAGAACAGGTTGGCCCTACTATAAAGAAAATGTGGGGTATGAAGGGGAATCGATTGTGATTAACTTATCCAGTAGGACCCTTAGTATGGAGGAGGAGTTTGTACTTAATAAGGGCCTAACTTTCATTCCTAGCAAAAATAGTGACATTACTGATACAGTGATTGATGTTAAAATGTTTGTTAGAAACGTACAACTGAAATTGGAATATGGTACCCCGGATGATGGACATATTAGGAGTGTCTTTAGACCAGTGAGTACTTATGTTCCCATCTTACACCCTGTTTTAGAAACATTCACTAGATTAGTTGAACAAGATCTTTATAGATATTATAGCAATGATAATAACAAGAATAGGAAGAGGAAGAACAATTTGACCTATAAACAGAGGCAAGCTTTGCATGATTTAAAAAGAGATGGTTCTATAGTGATTACCCCTGCTGATAAGGGTGGCCCTATCGTAGTGATGGGTTCAGACCATTATAGTAGTAGGATGCATAATATGTTGAGTGATGCCACATTTTATTCCAGATTGGAGATGGAAGAGGTGAGGGTGAAAGTGTTTCGTGTTTATGATACTATAGATGATTTATATAAAAGTGACATAATTGATAAGGACCTTTTTAGGTTTCTGAGAGTCAATAATCCATTAATACCTGTGCTTAAAGGTCTTCCGAAGGTGCATAAAAATTTTGAAAACCCCCCGATGAGACCGATAGTATCGGGCCAGGGGTGGTTAACCCAACCATTCTCTTTGTTTGTTGAACGACATTTAAGACCAGTGATAGAATCTAATGCGAATATTTTAAAAGATAGTAAACAGTTTTTGATTAGTTTCTATGAGTATGTGACTAGATTGGATGAGAGGAATGAATATTTTTTGGTCACATTTGATGTAGTAAGCCTATTTACTGTGATACCAAATGGTAGTGGGATTGATAGTGTACAAAACTATCTGAAAAAATATACATCCATGGATAGTAGTTTGATTGAGCTGATAGCATTGTTTCTAGAAATTATTTTAGAGAACAACGTTTTTGTTTTTGGGGAAGAGTTGTTCATACAGAATGATGGCTTAGCTATGGGCACTTCCTGTGCCAATAGCTACGCCAACATTGTGATGGCCGAATGGGAGAAGGAGACGTTGTTTCCTAGTTTTGAATTTAGGCAATATGTTGCCTTTTACAAGAGATTTTTGGACGACCTCTTTTTAATATGGAGGGGTGATGAGGCACAGTTACACGATTTTGAAAACTTTATAAATAGTACTACAAGTTATCTGAAATTTACTATGAGTTACTCTAGAGACTATATCCCTTTTTTGGATATAGATATCATTAGACTAAGTAACGGTTTAGTGAATACCTCTGTCCATAGGAAAACTTGTTATAAGAATACGTTGCTCCATAGGACAAGTATGCACCCCCTTCATGTATTTGAAAATGTGATAAAAGGGCAGTCCATGAGGGCATCTCGACTTAATCCCACGGAGAATGGTTTTATGAAAGAAGTCGCAGGACTGAGAACAAGGTTATTGATGAGGTCATACAATGAGGATGAAATAGATAGGGCCTTGACTGATACATATAGTTTGAGAGATACAAGAGCTTGTCCCTACTTTTCTAGTAGGCATAGTAGTGATAGATCAGAAGTTAATGGATATGTATCCAGAACTAATAATACCACTTTGAGTATACCGATTTATTATACCAGTGATGTATCTAATATTAAACATATTGTAGAAAAACACTGGGGTATATTGAGTGTAGATGATGATACTAGTAATGTGGTAGGAGTAAAAACGAGGTACGTATACAAAAATAAAATGAATTTAAAGAGTATGTTATGTCATAAGAAGGGGGTTAGGCATATGACCTCCAGATTCAATACTATTGCTTGTGGAAGTTGTAATCAGTGTGTCTTTATTAACAATAGCAATAAATTTGAACAGCCAGTCACTGGACAAGTTTTTTCCTTTTCTACAGGGACTAACTGTAGGTCAGAGAATGTGATATATCTTGCTTCTTGCACTGCCTGCCATGCGTTTTATATCGGCAAGACTAATAGGCAGTTGAGAGAGAGAATTAGAGAGCATGTCTATAAAATGAGATTAGGAGATGTTACTAATGCTTTGGATAAACATCATAAAATGGCAGGGATCACACATACTTTCACCTTTTTTGTTTTACAGAGTGTTCACACTACCTTGAGAGGGGGGGACTTGGAAGCTTATACACTTGAAATGGAGCTCAGATGGATCATAAGATGCAGAGCAGATTCAACCCCTGGGTTAAATGATAAGGTTAGCCTTCAAGCAATTTTAAAAAGAAGGAAGTTAGGTAAAGTTTTAAATAATCACAAATGATTTGAAAATTTTTGTATTGAATGATTTTTAACATAGATATTTTAAGTTTTAAAGTGTTTTCAGATGGATTAATTGTTTAATTTATGCAATGCCTTGATGCTAATTGATGATGGTATTTAATGACTGTCTAGCTTGTGTGCTGTTACAGTCTGATGAAGCCGTCCTGGTGAAAGCGCTTACTGTGTGCAATAAAGAACGTTCCTCATTTGTTGAAGTTTGTGGACTGACATTTATTTGCTATAATTACCTTGCATTCACTACAGTTTGTTGGAAAGTATAGTGGCATTGTTTGAGTTTTTATAAGAGGAAAGTTTTGAGTTATTCAAGCCTCTTTGTTCCTGTTTATGAGACTTTTTACCTTGGTGCTTTACGTTGTTACAGGAACGTTGTCTCTCTGCGGGAGCTTGCTTTTGATTTGGATTATATTGGGCGACTTCAACTACCCAAACATAGACTGGGAGCATTACTCTAGCTCCAACACCCTAGCCCAAAGGTTCCTAGAATTTATAAACTCAAATGCTATGGAACAACTTGTTACCACTCCCACAAGAGGATAAAACATACTGGATCTGATCATCACCAACATGGGGACTCTATGCTCCAGACCAGAAGTGTATCCCTCATTGGTAAGATCAGACCATAAACTAATCTCACTGGATATTCACATCCCGACCCCACCCCCTGCCCAGAAAACCACAGTGAAAAATGTCTCTAAAGCAAATTTCACACTCCTCAAAACCGAGGTGGAATCCTTCAAAGCCCCCGGGCCTGTGGAAAATATGGCCCAGACCGCAGAATCCTTTATAAACGCATTCTATGAACACCTTCAGGAATGCATGGATCATGCAATCCCATATAAAACCAAGACCCAATCCTCCAAAGGAGGACGTCCTGTCTGGTGGACCCCAGCCATAAACAAACTATACAATAGAAGGAGGAAGCTACTACATGATAGAGCAAAATCCCAAAAAGGGAAGGCATCTCTGATCAGTATTAGCAAAAAACTACGGGCACTCATAAAATCGTCTAAGGCCAGCTTTGAGAGAAAAATTGCACAGAACACTAAGGATAATGACAAGGCTTTCTTTAGTTATGTTAGGAACCTGGGTGGGAATTCCCAGATATGCCCAGAATTAGTCCAAAATGACAAAAAATACACCAAACCCGCAGACATTGCCAACATCCTAGCTGACGGGTTCAGTGCAAACTTCTCCCCCCCTCCCCACCAAAAGGGCAAATATCTATCCCAGCAGAGTGCTGCCCCCCTGACATCTCAGATGCTCAGGTAAGAGCTGCCCTCGCCAAAGCAAAAAACACAGCATCAATGGGACCAGATGGTGTCCCAGGCTGCGTCCTACATGAACACCAAGAAGAGCTAAACCCAAACATAAAACTACTGTTCAATCTCAGCTTTACTACAGGATATGTACCCAAAGAGTGGCGTACAGCAACAGTGGTCCCTCTCCACAAAGGTGGTGCCTCAATGAATCCTGGAAACTATCGCCCCATAAGCCTGACTAGCTTGGTCTGCAAAGCTATGGAAATGATCATCATGGACCTCATAAATAAAGATATTGGGGACCTACAGACACTGGATCCTACCCAGTTCAGCGTTAAAGACAGATCCTGCCTCTTAAACCTGGTCGATTTCTTTGAAACAGTCACCAAGGCCATTGACGAGGGGAAGATGGTCCACACAGCCTACCTGGACCTCGCTAAAGCCTCCGATACAATACCCCACTCGGGCATTATAGATAAGCTCACCAGCTTAAATATAAACCCCTATGTCACTAGATGGGTTGCAAACTGGCTCAAGGACAGAACCCACATGGTTAGAATTGCTGGAGCCATGTCAGACTCCAAACCAGATACAAGTGGCATCCCACAAGGCTCAGTCCTGGGACCTCTCTTGTTCGGTATATATTTCTCTGAGGTATAGGCCAACACGGAAGGACTGTGGCTGACCAAGTTCACAGATGACTGCAAACTGGGCACCATAATCGACTCTCCAGCTGACACAAGTATCCTCCAAAAGGGCCTCATAGAAACAGACAACTGGTGCCAGAGCCATGGCCTCAAGCTAAACACCAAAAAGTGTGTAGTCATCCCCTTTGGCAAAAACAGAGCGCCCACAAATTACCACATAGGTGTTAATCCATTAAGTACAGAAGAAGTAATTAGGGACCTGGGGACCCAAGTGGATAGCAATCTCTCATTTGACAACCACGTGGCCAAAGTGGTTAGAAAAACATTTTATATAGCCCACCTAATCATGAAGGGATTCACATCTAGATCAGGGGAGGTCATCATGCCTCTTTATTCATCCCTCCTCAGGCCCATAATTGAGTACAATGCCCCTTTTGGGATGTACCTTACCAGACACCTGCAGAAACTGGAAAGACCCCAAAATTACCTCACCAAGAGGATCAAAGGGCTCAAACAGATGCCATATGCTGCTTGGTTAAAGAAACTCCAGCTCTACTCAGTGGCATACCACCTGCTCAGAGGCGATCTGTGCCTAACGTATAAAGCCATGTCCAACCCGGAATTAATGGACATGCTGCACCTCAGAAAATCCAAATCCCATCGAGTTACACGCTCGGGAGACTTAAACCTCATCACTGAAATAAATAGGACATGCTGGAGGGACAGATTCATAACCCAGAGGCTCCCTTCACTCTGGAATAAAATCTCAGTCCAGGTTAGGCAGAGTCCCTCATTGACTCTCTTCAAGAGGAATCTTGATGAGTGGATGGGAGATCATAGGTTTACCCCGGGTATCACTTCTGTGTCACTATTAGACAGAGGCACAGTATACTAACCTCAAAAAAGGGCATAGCAAAATTAATTTCAAATGGGTGGCGAAAGCCAAACATACTCTGGCTAGGCTTATAAATGCAATCCACCAATAAACGTCACCAACTATGAACAAAAACCACCTGGCTCCGTGGTAGGATGAAACAACAGTCTTTATTAGTTATAAAAAGGTTGCTCAAGGTAACCCAAAAGGTTTTACATCACAGTAAGCCACCTTAAAGAAGCTTAAAGAAGCACCTTTGCTGGACTAACTTCTTAAAAGCAACTTGCCTTTTTGAACTTGATACCATGTGGCTATTTTGACTGTTTGACTCAATGTGGATGCTTTTTCAGTCACTCCATTGGAACTTTCATGGTAGTGTGCTGACAGTTTACACCTGGGTCTGTGCTTCAACTTGGCACTACTCAAGGAAAAGGTACTGAATTATTTAAATACACCAGCTTTTTATATTGTTTGGCTTTTACATGTGTACAGCTGCTTTTAAGAAAAGTTTTTTTCGTGGCCAAGTGTGCTTTGACTTGATGGATTTATACACAGTGTGTAAACACACCAGCTAGTTTTATATAAGCTTTTTGAAAATACACTTGAAACGTTTGGTATTTGTTCACCTGTACTACCAGTACAACAAGGAAGTACTAAGTTTTTAAGGTGGCTTACTGTGATGTAAAACCTTTTGGGTTACCTTGAGCAACCTTTTTATAACTAATAAAGACTGTTGTTTCATCCTACCACGGAGCTAGGCTTATAAATGCCCTAGGGCAGATAGCCTAGTATGAACCTATGAACCTATATATATCATATGCACATAATTGAATTTTGGTGATACATTAATCAGTAATTTTTAAACAATAAATATTTAATATTTTTCTAATACAATTTGTTAAGGTTTCTCTTGATAAAATACATAATAATGGGAAAAAGTAGACTCGTTTTGTACTGTTGTTACTTTTACTGAATGTGAAACATATCATTGCATTTTACACATACATTTAAGCATTTGCATAGAGGTGATTTGTCATATTTATAAATGAGTCAGAAAAGCCAAATTATTTATTTGTTTTAAACTCTGAGTCAGACGTTTTTCTGAAATTGAAATTGATGATTCCTAGTTTTTGCTTTCTGCTAACATTAACAAAATCAAATAATGTAATTATCTGATAATTATATGTCTGTCTATTCATTATAAATCATGTTTTGTCTCTGTCAGTTCTGCTCAATAATACACTTTAATCTATTTGCAATAATGGTCATAAGTAATTTACAATCAGTATTAAGTGGTAAAATGAGTCTATAGTCCAGAGTCTACAGACTCTGATGGGTATATGCCTTGTTTCAGTATTAAAATGAGTCTATAGCATACAGACTCTGATGGGTATGTGCCTTGTTTCAGTATTGGTTTAGTAAATGAACATTGTCTAGAAGGATGAGTGACATTAAACTATAACAATTAAATAAACACCTTTATAAATAAATGTATAACTTCCTGACAAAGTATTTTATATAATTTAGGGATGAGACTGCCAGCAATGGGAACTTGATTATTGTTTAATTTCTTAATTCATTCCTTACATTCTTGCAATGAAATAAGATTTAAAAGAGATGATGTTTGTTCATTTCTTATATATGAAATACTTTTTTATAAAATTATTTCTGAGAGCACATTGTCTAGGGATTCCTTGCATTCATGGTCAGTACCTTTTTCATGTCTGTCATTTTAGGAGAACAAATATACTTTATCTGGGGTCTACTAGTTCATGATATACATTCTCACTGCTACTTGGTCTATATGTCAATTCCCCCAACTTTCACTCGCCTGATCCTTTTTAATTATCTGGCAATCAAATTACCTGACCCTGGTAAACTTCATAGACCTTCTTGAACCCTAACTCTAACCCTAAAACTCCCACCCAGTCACTAAACCTAACCATAGTACTCCCTTCCCTAACATTAAAATCCCCAGTCATCCCCTAACCCTAAAACTCCACTCCATTTCCCAACACCTAAACATAAAACTCCATTCCTGGTCCTTAAACCAAATGTCCACGATTCCTCCATAAACCTAAGCCCCACTCCCTAATTATATAAAACCCTTCAACATTTCTAAACCTAACATTTGCCTACTACTCTATTAACCAAATTATTTGATCACTCCTTGACCGTAAGCTCCCCTTCATTCTACCTTGGCTCCCTAAATCTAAATTTCCTTATTGATACTGAAAACTCTCAATTACAATCCTAGCATGTCTGAATCACATATTCACAGTAATATGCAATCATGAAGCTTCAATGGGCATAGGAAAGCAAGCTAAGAATTTCAGTTACATTCACATATCCTGTCATGTCAATGTAGAATAAACAACTGCAGACATATGTCATGCACCCTGCTCATTACTGAGCAGACAACACTCCTTTGAACATCATTACAGCACATCAGTGCTATGTCAATGAAGGCTCACATGAAAAATGTACAAATGTGTGTTAATATGGATCTGACTGCACAGACATGTACAGTCATGATTTACTCTGTACAGATATTAGCATAAGGTGTGAAACTATATGAATAAGTAATGGATATGGAAATGTAGCCTACAGCAGACACTTTGTAATGTACTGTTAAAGAATAAATTATCCTTAACCACGGTGTATACAATAATGCCACACTGGCATGCAATGCAGTCAGAAAAGGAGGACTGCCTGTAGGTATGACATACACGTATATGACCACACATGGCTTCAGCATTGCCAGCACATAACACACAATACCACATCATGCCAGTAGGACAGAATGATAACTGTTTACAAAAAAAAAAAAAAAAATTGGAAATGACATGTCCTTCTGTTGCACATACATGATATGGCAAAGCACAAATATGAACCATACCACATTGGTAGTACTGGAATATGGACATGTGTGATCAGTCAGTTTCCCTCATAAAACACATTTACAAATTAATTATTGTGGCACTAGCTGCAGGATAACTGCCACAATGCATGTACAGCTGAATGTGTGATGAAAGGGTAATGCCTTAATGTGTGTCATGCATACATTGAAGCATAATTAAATGTCACATGATGATAACATGTAAGCGTGGCAGCTATATTGCATGCATGCACAACAGTTCATATACAGTCCAGTCAATGATATGGCAATAAGCATATTGGCAGCATAACACAATTGGAGCACGTAGATAATACTTATAGACAGGAGGGATCAGACTGATATGGCTGAGCCTCACAAATGGCCTCAAGGCCTATCTGCCTGAATGAGTCTCACATCACCTGTGCCATATCAAGGAAGAATGTCCCCATCATGTCTATCATCTGCATTTAAAACACATCAGTCACAACTTCCCAGATATCATTCAGATAATCATCTCTGCTCTAGTTCTGGCTTTGTCTACTCTAGGGTTCAGTAGGCATTATGGAGCAGGGTGGTACAGGTAGAGCTTACTTGTCATCATTGTCATTATTATCATCATCATCATCATCATCATCATCAGAAGAAGACTCTGGAAATAGGCTGGCATGTGCTCATCATCTTTGTCTGATTGGAGATTGTCCATGAGTCCCACGCTGTGTCAAGATGAAATGCAAAACATGACAAATGAAACACAAATGTCCATCATGCCACACATTTCTATGAAGATCATAGCTGACCTTAAACTGAAACTGATGTGCAAATCTGCAATCTAACATACTTATCTAACATCTCATCCACTTGAGAGTTCTGAAAATACAAATAGTTCATTGAAGGTGTAATAGCATCCATCGAAGTTGTTATTTAAAACACAGTTCAATTTAAAATGTTGCAAACATTAACAAGCAACACAAGTATAATCAACTGAATTGCTGGTAGTGAATGGCTCTTAACAGATACAACTCTTTTCCTGTGTCAATTTAGCTATAATTACAGACATGTCCAATAACAGAGCATGTCATGGAGAAAGTACCCACCACCAACATGAGCAGTTCAATCAAGGCTGTGCAGTGGCATGCATACCACAGATTACCAGTGGGAATAATGACATCACCTGGACATTTGAATATTGGCTGGCATGAAGAACAGCAAGCATACTCAAAGCAAGCATGTATAGCATTTCCTGGCATTTGAATGGAATCAAAAATGACACTTCCTCATGACATATTAACATAATTGAAATTCTTGTGAATGTCAAGATACTGTTATTGAGAACTGCACAGTTAATAATTTTGTCTACCCCGGTAAACTGTTCCACTTAGTGTTTGTCAGCATGCCGTTATTCCCTTTCTTTTTTCCTAGCATGTCTTTCCTAGGCAGATATGTCTGTGTATGAATGTAAATTGTAGTATCAACATGTAATGAATAATATGAACTGCCACTAAGTGATATTGTTAAAATGAGGACACATTTTATATGACAATATTATGGAAACTAGCTAATCCATATGGAAACCATCTGATCATCTCAGCGTGGTAACTGACTTAACCCACATCAACATACTGAATACCGCAGTAACAAATACTTATAATGTTCAATCGTCACAGCCTATGACACATGAGAATCTACTACATGTTGTTCAAACAGTACTGTATGTGCACAACTGTATGAGTGACACACCTATAATTATTAGAATCAGTGGCCCTGTAAAATGGAAGCATCCTGATGATGTTTGCTGATTATGAAATGTTACAAAGAAATGCCAGTGTTGAACTGAAGGATATGCTGCACAGTCTGCAAATGGCAGTGTGAACAGTGACAGAGCAATCATGCATTCAATATGTGAATAGGCAGGTTATACACAACAAACAGGTCACTAAGAAGCACAACCACACATAGAAGTGTACCAACCCATGCATTATAAGCACAATCAAACCACTACAAGTATGGATGTAAAACATCCACCAACAATATGTTTGACAGATACACAAACCTATTATTTAGGTTGTGGCCTACATTTTAAAGAGTCTTCAGAAAACAAGGCTTGATGCTAAATGATATTTCCACATATCTGGATTTGAATCAGACCATTAAGCACATGTATAGTATGCTTATTGCACTTACCTTACTGATGCATGATGGGCATTCAGGCATTGTAAGCAATATACAAAATATAGACCTGTAACTAAACAGAATTATTAAGCAACATAACTTGCTCCCTCCACTGCTTCTCAAGCCTGTGCATCTGCTCGATGCGCAAAGCTTGATTCGGGCTCTAGTCTGCCTCACCTGAAAAAAGAAAAGAGAAACTATGAATGATGTACCCCTCAAATAACAGGGATATATATTTCTCAGATCAGGTTACAGAAAATTTACTTCTGGAAAAAAGCAGATAACTAACCTCCACATTTTGTAATGTTACACATGGGTTTTTACATCTTTGAGCACAGAATGGAAAATGTGAGATTCATGCCTGCAGCTCTAAAATACAGCCAAAATCTAACCTTGATACCTACCTGGCTAGCTAATACACCTTGACTAAGAGTACATATTGTGAATGCAGAAAAAAAAAAGACTTGGGATGATAATGATATCACCTGGGATGGGCTACTAATATGGATTATGCTTAAGATTTCAAAAAAGGAACACCTCCTGGGCCTATAGGAAAAACTTAGCAAGAATAAATTCACATCAGCATTGTGGTCACAACCATTAACAGCAATAAAAAAGCAGACAGTACAACAGTATTTATTTTATTTTATTTTATTTTACATTTGTTGACTGGGCTAGTCTAACTGGATATATGTCCATTTTCAGTAGAGGCCCGGGGAGATAAGCTCCAAGACATACAGATAACATAAAAATTGCAAACAAATATAACAAAAAAAGAAATTACAGTAATATATACATTGACAAATCAGGTTAATAAGAAATCATTTGAAGAGGAGATATCAAATACAATGTAAACTGGAGTTTCAAAATAACATGTAGGTACATTCCTTAATGCAAAAAGGAGGTGTACAGGCTGATGCCATATCCAGTACAGTACACAATGAAAGAGGCAGCTTAATGATCAGTAGTAGTAATAATGATGTAAAAAAATATTTTTGGGGAAGGAAATAATGAGACACAGAACATAGAAGTCATATCTTGTTAAAAAGGATGACAGAAAATTAAAAAAAAAAGAAAAGGGAAGGCAGAGCATAATTCGGGTAGAGTAGATAGGCAGGTTTAGTACAGGGGCATGACCAGTGTGTTTTGAGGAAAAGGTTCCGTATTTTTTTGAAGAGTGATAAAGAGGAAATTGAGGAAAAGTCACAGGGTAGGAGATTTCAGAATTTTCCCACAGTATTGCAGAAGCGAGAAGCCCCAGCCCTGTTGTTATATTTAAATGTTTTAACTAGATGTTTTTGAGATGAACGTAAAGACTTCAGATTATTATAGGGGGTGATGATGGTGGAGAGACTAGCAGTATTGGAAGGTTGGTAAAGAGTTTTATGTGCAATGATTAGTTGGCGGTACGTGATCAGATTCTGTAGTTCCAACCATTCAAGCTGCTTTAAATTAAAGCAGTGGTGAGTTTTAAATGGGTTGCCAGTAGAAAATCTGGCTATATTATTGTAGGAGCTTTCCAACTTACTGAGTTTGTTCTTAGATAGATTGGTGAAAATGGAAGAGGCATAGAGGAGTGTAGAGTAGGACAGTGTAATGTATCAAAGAGCTTCTGTTAACACAAACACAAAAGGTGCTGCACATCAGAGACACAGTAAAGTATGTTGGAAGACTACATTTAAAGTTATTCATTGGCAAAGTGCACATCAGAAAGCAAATTCATACGTCACTATATCTCCCTGTTCTGCATTTGAACTGTAACTCTGACCATCTGACACTCTCAAAAGATAAGGATGTTGTCTAAGGGAATTTAATAATGAATGACAAAACAACATTTTATAGCACTTTTGAAAATTAATACCATATTGCACAAAACGTTGTAAGAAATATAACAGTTTGTAGCAAGTTTTACTAAACCTGCATTTAAATAGCTGCTGTTAACAGACCATTATGGATTATGAAAATATTTGTAGGAATTTGAAGAATAACCAAATTTTCTTTGTAGCCATGCACAAAATAAACAATATCTATAAGCAGCTGTTTAGAGAAGAATGTTTGAGAATGTGTGAAATAAACCAAGATAACAATATAATGATATGCTACCCCTGTCTATAGTTGAACCCACAGCACACCAAAATATACACATGCTGGGCAGTTTCCTTTCAGTGCAAGCTAACAGGCAGCTATTTTTATTAATTTATTTATTTGTTTATTTATTTTATTGTAACAAAGAGTTATTGCTTGTGTTAAGTCATATTCTTGCAGATTATGGATGAATATGGAAACTTCTGAAACGTATTGGCCATTATCATCTAAAGAAATAACAGCTATCAACACATATATGAAAACATACATCTAAGCAGTTGGGCAGGCATTCCTGTTGACTTAAACAAACAGGAATTTATTAAGAGGAAGGAAGTAAATAAATTATTTATGAGTTACTATTCAGACATATACAGCTAGAGTAGGTGATACTGTCATGATGTAATGGATAACTACAAAATGCAAAGCCATCAGTGGGCACTATAGGCATCAGGAATACATGAGTACAGTGGATGTATGAAATTATATTGTTATATGCTAGAAAACAGATGTACATCTACAAAGTTCTGAATTACGTATATTATAAATATTCTTAAATAAATTAACAGCTTGGGAATATAATCCATATTTATATGGGCAGCAGTAACTATGTTTTCTCAGTTATCCAGGTCAGCTAATTGTTAGCACAGCTACTTAATGGTTACAAATGCCATCTGGCTTATGTATTTGGGACACAGCTATATCTCTAAATTCCATACAAATGCTCAGCTATAAGTAGGATAGTGACACTTACTGTAGGGATTTATAGTTTGGCTCCTTACCTCAGTGACCATCTAATAAAATTTCTCTGTGTCACTGTGATGGAGATTATTATAGCAGTGGCAAACTTGCACTCCAGTCTAGTAGATCCCCATAAGTTATTGGTTGTCCCTCATAATCCAGTTCCAGATGTTGATTATTGTGAAGTTCCTTGGCCTGCCTCTCATCCCATGCTCTACATCAGCTTAGACATTCAGCATCTGTGTGGTCTCCGACGCAGTCCACTTGGGTGGCAGAACACACTGTAGTCTCTTGTAAGTAGTGATCTTGATATTTGTTTGGAAAATGTATTTGAAATGGAAAATAAAAAAAAAAATGCTCACTGAGGTCTCACTCAGTGCACATGTAGCGATGGTCTGATCTATAAATGTACCAGAATCAATATTTAAAAGTGGCACTGTCAAAGGAAAAATAAACTTCAAAAATGATCAATACACGGCAGGTTCAGGTTAAGGCACTTTAATCTTGCAGCAAGGAGACAAAAACGTGCTAATACAGAGTTTGTCTAACTAAAATCAGGAAGTAAATCCATCTTTATACACTTTCTAACAAGACATTGCCTACTAAGTTGACATAACAGATCACAAGTTTTAACATCATCATTTCATAGCAGCTGTTTGTCCATGATTTTCTGCTTGCACTATCAATTTTATGAAAAACTTCCTAAGAAAAACAACGTGGCCTTGGTGACCACAGGTTAGATACAACTTCCCACTATGTTATGTTACCATTCAAGGTAGTATAGCTAATTCGAGCATATAGAAAGTATATATTCTTCAAGCAGTCTTTTGTTTCATGTATCTCTTCTTTTCTGCAGCTGTGCATGTTCTCATAACACGAACAGAGCTGATTGTTCATATTCAATCATATTATAGAAAACAGTATTGTTCTATTCATACACTATTCATTCATTTTCCTGACCTAGCAGATAATCACCTGTTTCTCAGTACATTTCCAAAAGGCATAAACATGAATTTTGCTGTGCTAGCAAATACTAGGTCAGGGTGCATCTTGCAGTTTCAGAAAGCATACTGTGGTTTGAAAAATCATCTTATAATTTCATACAGAATTAAGCTGTCCATAAAATAGAATGAAAATGTGTTAACCCTTTTAGCTTCTAATAAGCATTAAACATATATATAAATGAATATTTTTCTGACATTTCCCCCCTGTTAATACTTTTTATTCTATTTTCAAAAGCATAAACAGTTTGCTTCTTCTCCTAACCTCTTCCATTCCAGATTTGCAGTTAAGAGAGACATTTAGTTTAGACTTATGAAAGCATTTCAGTTTTCAACAACTCTTCAATTTCAATACTTTGATACAAAGTCTCAGAAACTGATATGTCTATAAACTCTTTGATTAACTTTTTCATGCTGGGAATACTACAACAAATGCATGCTCCTAATAGGAGTAATTCCACACAAATGACAATCAGGATGTTCATTAGGATGCAACCCCCCCCCCAAACAAATTCAGGAAAAAGTCTGTCAGAGGGTTTGGGCCTGGTTTGGTCATGGTCGACACTTGCTAGATCACCTGAAGATGGTTGTTTATCTCATGCTGGTTGTCAGGAATATATGAACAGCATTCTTCTCTGATTAAAGCAAACGTACCACCTCTCGCCGCTAGGGTGAAGTCGAGAGACATGCGGTTTTGAAGCACCACAGTTCTCATAGCATTTAGTTCATCGGTCACTAATTCGAGAGCAGAAAAAGTTGCATTGCTCATAACTTTGAGAAGTTTGGACAGTTTTCTCAGCTCCCAAACTGATTTCACTGTGCCATATGCAGGGGTTATGCCTGCCCATGATATAATAGTGTCACTCAAGTCCATGTGTGTCAGTTTATCTTTGTTTTTCACGGAGTTATGGTTTCTCCACCCTGCTTCGATTCATCCCACTGGATTCTCGGGTCTCTTGATTGGATTTCCAGGTTTACTGCTGACCTCTCTGATGTTTCGAATTTCCCTCGAGGCAAAGCTGCAGTGTGTCGTATGGCCGGAACCAGGTAACCCAAAAAACAACTGCCGGACCAATTCTCAGGTAGCCATTTGTATGCCTTTTTCCCACAAACAAAATAACAATTCTCTACCTTAGTATTGATATATGCTTGCCCTGCATGAAACATTTTCTTGTCAATAATAGAAAGTTGCTTCAAAAGAACAGGATTATGTTGTATTTCACTAACAGCTTTTTCATTTTCTCAAGATATGAGTCATAGTTTGCATCACAGATAGCTTCTGCCTTATTAGCCTTAATATAACATTTATAAGAAACAGTCACATTGCAATTGCTCCAACCCACCTGAATAGTGTCATTTTTATAAAAACATACAATTCCTTTTTGTATAACAGGTAGGTACAATGCTATTTTGTCTTGTGATTTCACAGGTGTAGTATCAAAAATCAAGTTTTCCCAGGTCTCATTGATCCCTAGGGGAACAGCAGTCATTAATAATCCCCCGTATGCTGTTGGTATAGCTGTGAAAATCTAGCAGTTCGAAACATTAAAAGTCTCAGCATACACATATTTAATTGCTTGGAAAGTGTTAAAGTTTGGATGCCAGTCTATGAGTAATGCATCACCTTTGTTCAGTTCAACTCGTGTGGCTGAAAAAAGGAAAGGTCACAGCAAAAAGATCATTGTTATCAGTATAGCTAACAGGATGATCATGCAATTTTTCTGAGGTTGTTCTGCATCCCTGTTTACTCTATACCTGGTCATTTGATTCTTGTTGTATAACAGTACCAAGGTTTTTGTCCAGTTCAAAGTTCTTAACCAATTTACAGTGTGTCAGTTGAATCCAGGACGCTTGCTCTGCGATCTTGACTGCAGTGGGTGTTGACAGTAGCACTTGGTATGGCCCTTCCCACTTTGGAGAACTCCAATTTCTTTTCTTCACGACCTTCATCCAGACCTATGTGCCTGGGACTACTGCTGCTTCCAATGGTCTGGCTTGTTCTTTATCTGAAACAGAATTTAACTGCAGAAGTTTGTTATTCAAACATCACCTCATATACTCTGCAAGTGAACTGTCAGCCTCCTGGTCTGCAGGCATGAGAGGTATCCACTGAGGTGTATAATATGTCCTCCCAAACATTATTTCAAAAGGAGTTAACCCTTTTGCATTTGGAACAGTTCTCATGCTCAACAGTGCCAGAGGCAGACAGTGCACCCAGTTCTTTTGTGTCTCACTAATCAATTTCCTAAGCTTATTTTTCAGAACTCCATTATGCCTCTCTACTAATCCTGCAGATTGGGGGTGGTATGCACAACGGTTTTTCAAGGAAATCCTGAAATAACGGCTCAGTTGTTGTATGGTTTGATTTACAAAGTGTGTGCCATTGTCACTATAAATCTTTTCCGGCATGCCAAATCTAGGAATAATTTCTTTAACGAGGACTTTTGCAACAGTAGCTGCATCTGGATTTTTGGTCGGAAAAGCTTCCACCCATTTGGAAAACATATCTATAATGACAAGACAGTACTTTTTATTTTCGCATTTGTTTAGTTCTATAAAATCCATACAGATAGTATGGAATGGATACGGTGGTGTAGGGAAACTCCCTTGCTTAAGCTTCAGTGCCCCCTGTGCATGATGCCTGTTACAAACATGGCATGCTGCACAAAACAATTTTTGTGTAGTTTGTAAATCCGTACATTGTAAACACTCGATTCACTAACTGTACCACCCCCCCTGTTGAGACATGGCACTGCCCATGGCTCAACAAAGCTGCATATCTAAACAAGTTAGATGGTAAAATTGGTTTTCTTTCTTTGGAGATGTACAGTCCTTTCTCAAGAATTGCTCCTCATTTTATCCATTTTTGTTTTTCTACATTTGTAGTAAGTGTCTGCATTGTTTTTAACATTTCTAAATCTAAAATCTCGGATGGTTGTAATTCCTCACTCAAAAGAAATACTTCTGAAGCTGAAGCTGCCTGCTTTGCAGCTGTATCAGCTCTCGCATTACCTTTTGAAATCCTATCCTGTTGTTTGGTATGAGCTACACATTTACAAATAGCTACTTTCTGAGGTAAAGACCAAAAAACCAGCTGCAAAACGTGGAGCAAGTAACACAAACTTGTAGGAAAAATCACCTTTAATAACAAAGCAAAGCTTTCGGGCAGAACCCTTCTTCAATACTAATACAATCAAGTCTGCATACTAGAAGCTTATATACAGGTCTAGAAGTCACATGATTAGCAGCCAAGAATCATGTGACAAAACAGGTCTTAAAGTGCAAGCAACATAATAAAACTTTAAAAAATCAATTAATAATATTACGTAATCTAGTTAAAATTGGTTTTAAACTAACTTTGCTGTTAATTCCTGGATATGAATCAACAGCTAGTCTTAAAATCCATTCAAATTCCTTAGTCTCAAGGCGATTATTTAGATCTCCACCTCTGGCACTAGGACAAATAACAATCAATAACTCTAAACTTAAAAGAATGTTCAGAGCCATGAATATTGATATGCTTATATAGTGCATTATTTTCACAACACCGTCTGATTTCTGAATTATGATCAATAAACAATAATATGTTGTTTGCACTTTAAGACCTGTTTGTCAAATGATTCTTGGCTGCTAATCATGTGACTTCTAGACCTGTATATAAGCTTCTAGTATGCAGACTTGATTGTATTAGTATTGAAGAAGGGTTCTGCCTAAAAGCTTTGCTTTGTTATTAAAGGTGGTTTTTCCTACAAGTTTGTGTTACTTGCTCCACGTTTTGCAGCTGGTTTTTTGGTCTTTATCTGTTGCTGTTATTGGGAATACCTACTTCAAGGTCTACCTCGCAGCCTGTAGTCATTTTTGGCATCAAGAAATGGATTTAAATTCCCTCAGATCTCTTATTGATGTGGAGAATAACCCTCTACTGAACTTTACAGAAACATTGAACACTGCATCTGAACCTACAGCAGACTTGGATAATGTTGTTGAATTCAATAGAGTATTACAACTTCTGGAAAGAAAGGTAATGGCATTTAAGAGGTTGCAATGGCAACGTTTTAGTTTTTTGGCATATCTTGATAAAGGTATTGTCCCACGTGGTCTCAGGATCCTTAAAATGCCTTCATATGGCAATACCTTTCCAGAACTACTCAAATCATGGCAACAATTGAATATTAAGCTATCTCTAGATTATATGTCTTTAATGAATGACTTTTTTATAAAAATTGAGGAAGAGTACAAGCGTGAGATTTTTTCACTTGAGAGTACTATTTTAGAATTGACTGTATTTCCTAAAGTTACACCTGTATACCAGCAAATGCTTGATAGGATTCAAGCTTTTGAGGTCAGGATTGAAGCTACCAAAAAACGGAAGCTCCAACGTGACATAGGTGACTTCCAAAGAGGGAATATCTTCTCTTGGCCCAGAACTGAGAATCCTCGTACTACTGCTTACCATAAAGTTCCTGCAAGAGAAGGACTTGATTCCCTGGATACTTTTGACAACATTTCTTTAAATAATAACCCGCCCTCTACACCCTTGACATCTGAAACTCCCCCTGCACCAGTTACGAATGAGCCTGGCCTTTTGGTATCATGTTCCTCATCCCAAAGCACATGCACGCCTACAGGAAGTAAGAACAAGCGTGATGGCAAACTGAATGTGAATACGAACGCTATGGCTATTAAAAAGACACAACAACTAACTTTAAATTTAACTAATAAACGATTCCAACTGGAGCACGCTGAAACCGTTGTGAATAGATCACCCAGGTCTAGAGGTTCACCTGCAAGGTCGTATGCAACACAGGCAACCATAGCAAACAAACGTAAAAATGAGAGCCCTTTAGGACTCAACAAAGTAAGTCGCAAGTAGTTGTGGCATTAAATTTATCATCTTTTGAGTTAAATCCTCCTCATCTCTCTCTTTTAGATAAAGGATTTAAATTTATACCATCCTGTAGTGGTAATGTTGTGTCTGCTTTAACTGATTTAAAGTTGTTTGTTCGTAACTTGAGTTTAAAACTTATGTTTGGTAAATCTAACTCAATGGGAGACAGTCTAAAATGACAAAGTACTTTTATTCCACTTAATGCACCCATATTGAATGCATTTCATGATGTGTGTGAACTACAAATAAGAGAATTATACCTACGGCCCATAAGGAATAAGAACTTTAATCTGACTTTTGCAGAGTATGAAGCATTAAAAAGTCTACAAAATAATAATGACATTGTAATAAAGCAAGCGGACAAAGGTGGTATGCCTGTTATTATGGACCGAGATAAATATTTTTCAGCTGTTTCTCTACTTTTGAATGATGAGATGGCATTTAAAATAGTTACACATGCTGATGTAAAGAAATGTGTGAGTTATGTCAACATGGTAATATTTGAACTTCAGCTTAATGGTGACATCGACCTTGATTTGTTTCAGTACCTTGTCCTTTGATACCTCATTTGTATGGTATCCCAAAAATACATAAGTCTATGGATAACCCACCAATGAGACCTATCGTCTCAGGTGGAGGCTGGATTACAGAACCGGTTTCAGTTTACTTGCACAAACAGTTACAACCACATCTACTTAATTGTAATACCATCCTGAAAGATACACATGATTTGTTATCTAAGCTACAGCAATGGTATACTAGAAATGAGTCTGATTCTTCTTCTTCTTCTTCTTCTTCTTTCGGCTTTATCCCGGTTAGGGGTCACCACAGCGGATCACCTGTCCGCACATTGAATGGCAGTGGAGTTTTACAGTGTCGAGTTGCCAGCCCGGCACCCAACCTTCCACAGAAGGCACACTCACACGCACACCTAGGGCCAATTTAGAGTGTCCAATCCACCTGCAGCATGTCTTTGGGATGTGGGAGGAAACCGGAGCACCTGGAGGAAACCCACGCGACCACAGGGAGGACATGCAGACTCCGCACAGAAGGCACCCCAGCCGAGGATCGAACCGGAGAACCTCTTGCTGTGAACTAGAAATGAGTCTGATATAAAAACTAAAAGACATTATTTAGTTAGCTTGGATATCGTATCCTTATTTACCGTCATTCCTAATGATGCCGGACTTGAGCTTCTAAGGGAATTTTTAATAACACAACCTAACCCTGATTTCAAATCCATTGACAACATTTGCTGTCTTATGGATGTTGTTTTCAAAAATAATATTTTTATGTTTAACGAAACTTTATATTTACAGTTAACAGGAATAGCTATGGGTACCTCAGTGGCTAACACATACGCTAACCTAGTCCTTTACCAATGGGAACATAAACATCTGTATAGTAATGGGAATCTTTCTACCTATATTAGTTTTTATCAAAGATTTGTTGATGACTGTTTAATTGTTTGGAATGGTACACTTCATGATCTGGATGTTTTTGTTGACTATTTGAACTCCACAACTGATTATTTGAAATTTAAAATGCAAGTTTCTGAAAATACTATATGTTACTTAGATGTAAAAATCCAGCTGAATGATGGAATTCTTAATACTTCTGTATATAAGAAGGAAGTTAGCTGTTGTAAATATTTACATTACAGTAGTATGCACGCTCCACATATTTTCAGAAGTGTGGTAAAATCACAATTTATTAGGACAAGTAGGCTCAACACAGATGATGATGTATTCAAGTTACAACTGGATGATTTGATAGTCGAATTTACCTCGAGTGGTTATGATGCCCACCTACTTAATAAGTCAAGAATTGATATTTTAGAGGCTAGGAAGACTTATTTGAAACCTATTAGCTTTAATCAAGGGCAGGATATTTCGTTAACTACATCCCAGAAAAATAATAACAGCAATAAAGAGATGACTTCAGTTAGATATATGACCACTTTTAATAGGAGAAGTCACCTGGTTAAACAAATTATCTCAAGAAATTGGATAATTTTATTAGCTTCAGATGAAATGAAAGCTATTGTAGGTGATAAACCATGCTTCTCTTATAGAAATATGAAGACTATCAAAAGCTTATTGTGTTATAAAGATTTTTATAAACCTAAGCCTATGACGTTGGCTATTGAGCATGGAACTTTTCAATGTTTTAACTGTATTGCTTGTGCACAGATGTTTGGTAATGGTAGTGATATTTTCACACACCCTAGCACTCGTCAAGTATTCAATTTTAAAATTTCAGCTACTTGTAACACTTCAGGTGTTATCTATTTGGCTACATGTAAATCCTGCACCTCGTTCTACGTAGGAAAAACTATTTGTAAGCTGAAAGATCGTGTTATTGATCATAATTCAGAAATCAGACGGTGTTGTGAAAATAATGCACTATATAAGCATATCAATATTCATGGCTCTGAACATTCTTTTAAGTTTAGAGTTATTGATTTTAATTGTCCTAGTGCCAGAGGTGGAGATCTGAATAATCGCCTTGAGACTAAGGAATTTGAATGGATTTTAAGACTAGCTGCTGATTCATATCCAGGAATTAACAGCAAAGTTAGTTTAAAACCAATTTTAACTAGATTACGTAATATTATTAATTGATTTTTTAAAGTTTTATTATGTTGTTTGCACTTTAAGACCTGTTTGTCACATGATTCTTGGCTGCTAATCATGTGACTTCTAGACCTGTATATAAGCTTCTAGTATGCAGACTTGATTGTATTAGTATTGAAGAAGGGTTCTGCCCGAAAGCTTTGCTTTGTTATTAAAGGTGGTTTTTCCTACAAGTTTGTGTTACTTTCTGAGGTAACTGAATAGATTCTAACAAATGTAAAATAAATTGCGCATGATTAATTGGTTTACCAGTAGATGTTATCATTCCTCTATTTTTCCACTGCTGCACAAAAACATGTACAGTAGAAAAAGCGTACTGGCTGTCAGTAAAAATGTTCAAGCATTTATCCTTTGTCAAGGTACATGCCCTTGTTAAAGCAATCAATTCTGCTGCTTGTGCAGATAAGTTGTGTGGTAAAGACTTTGCTTCTAAAATCTCATTATCAGAAACTACTGCATACCCCACTAGATTCTGTCCTGTAAGACCCCTTCTACACGAGCCGTCCACATAGTACGTCACCTCGGCATCATCCAAGGGAACATCCGTGAGATCTTTTCTAGGCAGTGTCTTTTGCTCAATCTCCTGCAGGCAACAGTGTGGTTTGCCATCTGCAGGGGTTGGGAGCAAGGTTGACGGATTCAAAGTTGTACATCGTTCAATTGTCATATGAGGTTGGCTCAACAGTATAGTCATACAGGAAAGATGCCTAGCAGGAGAAAGATATGCTACTTTTTCTTGCAGTAAAATAATCGCGACTGCATGAGGCACTCTCAATGTGAGAGGGTGGAACAACACTACTGAGGCTGAAGCCTGCACTGCCATTGCGGCTGCGACTACTGCTTGTACACAGTGGGGCAAGGATCGCACCACTGGGTCTAGCTGTGATGAATAGTAAGCTATGGGGTGTTGTTTGACCCCATGTTGCTGTGTTAACACTGATGTCATATAGCCCTGCTTACAATCTACAGTTTGAAAAAATCATTTATGATAGTTCGGTAATCCTAAAACTAATGAAGATGCTATCAGTTGTTTCAATTTGCAGAAAGCTGATTCTGCTTCTGGTGTCCACTGTAATGAATTTTGTGCTGCCATAGTCTTCTTGCATATTAAGTTGGTCAGTGGAGCAGATTCAAAGGCATAGTTTGGAATCCAACTCTGACAAAAATTAGTCGTACCTAGGAAGGACATCATTTCCTTCTTGGTAGTCGGTTTGGGTGCTTGTAATATTGCTGTTTTCCTGTCTTCATCTAATATTTTGCCTTCTTTGGATATTACATATCCCAGATATTTAACCTGTTTTTTCCAAAGTTGCAGTTTGTTTTTGTTTACTTTGTGTCCTTGAGTAGCTAGAAATTGTAGTAATGCTATGGTATCTTCTCTGCATTCTTGCTGGGTGGGGGCTGCCAGCAGAATGTCATCTACATAAAGTAAAATCTGGCTGCCTTTCGGTGGGATAAATCCAGCCAGGTTACTTGTCATTTCCTGTGCGAATATTGTTGGACTCTCCCAATATCCCTGTGGTAGTCGCATGTATGTATACCTTTTCCCTTGAAAGGTAAATGCAAACCAATGTTGGCTGTCAGGATGTATCGGTATTGAGAAAAACGCATTGCTAATATCTACCACAGAAAAATACTTCTGTTGAGGTTTCAAATCATTTAATAAGGTATGTGGATCTGGCACCATAGGTGCTCTAGGTATAACTGCATTTACAGCTTGTAAATCTTGGACCATACGCCATTCTCCATTTGCTTTCCTAACAGGAAATAAGGGTGTATTACATGGTGAATCAGGAGATTCTATCAATACTCCTTCCTTAAGTAAGGCTGCTATTATAGGTTTGATTCCTACTTCTGCATCCTTTCTTAAGGGATACTGTCTCTTTTTAGGTCTAAATGCTGACTTTGGCGTGATAGTGACTGGTCCTGCTGTGCGAATAAGTCCTACATCTGATTTCGCTGTTGACCAGAGAGTCTCTGGTATGCCTCATAAGGCTTTTTCCTTTTCCTCTAGTAAGAGTGCTACTCAGCTGTCCTCAGTTGCCTGCAAGTGCACAGCTGGGTGTGTCTGTGTTATCCAATTCAACTTCTGCTTTTGTACTCCCTGTTCTGACAGTTCTAATTCTATCTGTTTTTCCCACCTTGTGACTTTTTCTCCTAGGTCTGCCCATTTCACATTCTTATCTTTAGTTAAACTAACATGTGCTAATCGATTAGATTTGTAAAGTGCTAGGAATTCCTGGGGCAATGAACAGCTAACTACACTGTTTCCTTCTGTGTCCCAGTACAGATTACGTAATACTAATCTGTTAGCATGGTTTCTAAGCAGTTCTTGCTCATATTCTTTATCAGGTCCTGGTATGCTACAGTAATACAGAGTACAATGCAACAAATGCTGTTTATCAGTGTCAAGGGAGGGGGATTTACTGATGGCTACATTCATCAGTTCTTTGGTTACTGCCCCTGGACCAGTCGTAACCAAGTCCTGGCTGTACCAATAAAATGTTTCACCCTCCGGTCGCACCACAAAAGTATCCATTTGTCACTGTGCTTCCACCCCCTGCATAGTTGGAACTACTGCTATGCCAAATATCTGCATAAGGTCTCTGCCCAAAAGATTTACTGGGCATTTTGCAGAAACAACAATTTTGCTTTTCTGGGTCATCCCTGAAACAGGGTCAGTTATTGTTATGTTGTGGGAGAGTGGCTCCCGATACAGCTGTCGGTTAGCTGCTTTCACTAATATGTAATCAAGTGATTCTGAATTTTCTGGTAGTTTGGAGGGATGTATCATGTCAGTGAAGCCCCTGAGTCACACAGGAATTTAACTTCCCTCCCCTCTACCAGAAGTGTAACTTCTGGTTTTGTGTCTGCTAAGTAGAGCTCTAAGCTCAATAATGCTAAATCCAAGATTTCATTTTCTTCATTATCCATGATTTCATGCACATCCTCTATTTCTTCTATCACATCCTCTACTCCCTCTGTCACATTCACATTTGTCTTTTCTTGGTCATTTCTTTCTAGTGATTCTTGACTATCATATAGTCAGTCCTCACCCTCTTTATCTTCCGTGGTTACCTTCTTATTTTGCCTGTAATCCCTTGCTAAATGTCCCTTTTTCCTGCATTTGAAACATTCACCCCTTTTCTTTCTCTCTTCAAACTCCTCTGATCACTTATCAGATTGTTTGTTTCCCTGGGCATTTTTCTTACCCTTCTTCCCGGACTGTACTACAAAGACTTCTGCTCTGTCTTCTACTGCAAATACTTGAGTTTTCTTTTTCTTTTTGCTATTAAAATGCCTTTCAGCATGTCTTGCATATTCAAGTAATGACTGTAATCTACTTGTACGATGATCTACGATGTGCTTTGTAATAAAACTGCTTATGGTGCAATACTACCCTTCAAAAAGGCATTCTTTAGTTGCTGCTCATATGGGGAATCATTTGTTTGGTCTTCAGGTACCTGCATTCCACAATGGTTATTAAAACACTCTAATAATCTGGCATAATATCTATCAACAGTTTCACCTTCTTGTTGGCTGCATTGATTAATGCAAGTCCAGTCAGGCCTAGGCTTCCATTTCTCAGAGATTCGATCTGTCAGACCTTTCACTCTGTTATCCAGTTCTGCATTATTATGTGGGAGTGGCCTATGTTCTGTGTCACGGGGATTCCAGTTGCTACTGATCATGTGCCAATCTGGATCTACAATTTGTCTGACTACTTTCTCTACTTCCTCTCCATTTAAATGGCAACTTAATCTCATGCCCTGTAAGTCTTCTAAGAATTTTCTAAAATTAACTTTTGGATGGGGAATTCCCTCTGTGGCTTTCCGGATGTCTTCCGGTGTCCACGGTCTATATACTAGAAGAGTTGGGTCCTGTCCTGCCTGTGGATTTGGTACTTCTATGAGTGGACATATCTCTTCCTCACTCATAGCTTGTGAATTTTTATTTATTTCATACAATCCAATATCCCCTCTTAAGTTGCTTGTTCGAGACCTAGTCTCGACAGGATCTCTGACAAACGGGTTTGATTTCGCAGGGACAGTTGGGTATAGCGGAGGTGGATCTGCTTGTCCATTTGCTTCATATTGTGGTAAGGGGAGCGGAGGGGGCGGAGGGGCCAATGCTATTACCAAGTTATTGTCTTCTTTATCTAAAAACATTGCTTTTGAATTTTTATTCTTTTGTTCCCTGCGGTTTGCTTCCTCAAGCCACCTGTGTGCCTGAGGAACTCCCAATTGACGTTGCTTTTTTACCTGACCTTTTGCGTCTGTTTTAAGTTGTTTGATAAGTTTGATAAGTGAAGGTTTATCTAATTTGCCATCAAATTTGTATTTATTAACCCATTTTGTATAGTACCTGACGTTATCGGCACGTTGTAATTGCATGTATTTTGCATCTTCGGTTAATGGCGGATCTCGGGATCTTTTTGTGCACTTATTTCCCATGTTGTCTTAACTTAGTTAGAAATTGTTACGTAACCCTTCTTATCACGTGGTACCACAATTTTCTCTTTTTCACAGTTTATCTAGAATAACTGCCTACCTACCTATCCTGTTTCCCTGATCTATGACAAGACAGCAATCTTTTTTGTCCCTGATTTATATAAAATCTCCCTGACAAAAACAAATACTGTAACAAGTCCCTGATCTGAAACAAAGAAAAGGTAAATTCCTCCTTACCTGAGCCTCCGTGATAGATTGTCTCACTGGAACCGTTGACTCGAACTCCAATCGCAGATCAGAAACAGTGGCTGGCCTCTTTTGAATGACAATTCAGTCGGAGGTCTTTCAGAGCAGAAGAACTGATGTGGCCTCTTCCCCGTATGGTTTCATGCCACCAGGCCCATCTGACCTGAGCTAGAGCGAGAGTTTTCCGGTCCGAAGGACCAATCTGTCAAAGGAAAAATAAACTTCAAAAATTATCAATACACGGCAGGTTCAGGTTAAGGCACCTTAATCTTGCAGCAAGGAGACAAAAACGTGCTAATACAGAGTTTGTCTAACTAAAATCAGGAAGTAAATCCATCTTTATACACTTTCTAACAAGACATTGCCTACCAAGTTGACGTAACAGATCATGAGTTTGAACATCATCATTTCATAGCAGCTGTTTGTCCATGATTTTCTGCTTGCACTATCAATTTTATGAAAAACTTCCTAGGAAAAACAACGTGGCCTTGGTGACCACCGGTTAGATACAACTTCCCACTATGTTATGTTACCATTCAAGGTAGTATAGCTAATTCGAGCACAAAGCAAGTATAGATTCTTCAAGCAGTCTTTTGTTTCATGTATCTCTTCTTTTCCACAGCTGTGCATGTTCTCATAACACGAACAGAGCTGATTGTTCATATTCAATCATATTATATAAAACAGTATTGTACTATTCATACACTATTCATTCATTTTCCTGACCTAGCAGATAATCACCTGCTTCTCAGTACATTTCCAAAAGGCATAAACATGAATTTTGCTGTGCTAGCAAATACTAGGTCAGGGTGCATCTTGTAGTTTCATAAAGCATACTGTGGTTTGAAAAATCATCTTATAATTTCATACAGAATTAAGCTGTACATAAAATAGAATGAAAATGTGTTAACCCTTTTAGCTTCTAATAAGCATTAGACATATATATAAATGAATATTTTTCTGACAGGCACTTATGTCATGTTATCAGATCATTGAAAGATAGCGGGCATGTGTTAAACATGGTATCGTTTACTGATGCCTATTGGGTACTTGGGTGGAGCATCTACCCATTAAGCTGATCTATCTTAATGCACCGAATTTCAAGAACATACACAGAGGTGCATTAATGGGATTCCAAAACCTGGAATTTTACTGAATCTCATTAATTATGCATGGTGCAAATGGTACTTAAAGATGGGTGCACATCAGGTGGTCTCACTTTTCAGTGATACCTTAGTCATAGTAAGCTGATAATGTAAATTGCACCTGTTAGCATTTCTGTTTTGGCATATATTACCACTGTTAACATTACTCATTCTCAAAGGTGCCTGTTTAGAGTTTTTATTGAAATTATGTGGTTTAAGACAATTGCTTGTAACTTAATTGAGTTCTGTCTGAATTACCTTTATGTATACAGGTACTGCAATCCGCATTAAGGACATGCATTAATTATGCATATGCATTTGTATAGATTGATTTACAATAGCCAACGTGAACAGAACATAAAGATGTATTTACAGATCATTTGTATGTCTTATGGGTAACTCCATATACTCTGCACTGTATGTATGGAAACCTACGTATTCTGACAGTATCTGTATGTTGTTGTTTGCCTTTCAGCTTTTTCCCGGTAAGGGGTCACCACAGCAGAACTCTGGTCCGCTAATGATTGGCAGTAGATTTTTATGAAACGCTGAGGTGCCAGCTCGATGCCCAACCTTCAACGAAGGCAAGCCCATTTACTCACGCATGTCTTTCGAATGTTACCCAACTGCGGGGAGGACATGCAGACTCCACACAGAAGGCACTCCCAACCAAGCCGAGAATCAAACGGGAGAACCTCTTGCTGTGAGGTAACAATGCTACTGCTGTACCACCGCGACATATAATATGTACTATGCCTTTTTCCTGTTATGGATATTTCTTTATTGATAGTTCTTAACAGAAGTCTTATAAGTACTGTCTCAATATAAAAAGGATTTGTATTCAGTGGCCTGCTTACAGATACTAAAGTTTTCTGATGCTTTGTGTAAGCTGTTCAAATGACAATTTGTGCAGAATTTGAACATGAACTGCATACAGGCTCATGTGGCTTGATGCTGTTGTCTTTGGATTTCCCTTCAACAAATATGTAGTGTAAGGGGTTCAAATCCCACAGGCAGTTGTGTCAATTTTACAACTCTTATGTATGCAGGCATTGCCTCTAATTTTTATATATCACATTAGTATTTGTCACAGTTAGGGTTTCATAGACTTTTGCATTGCACAGGAACACATACTGTGTATAGTGGCATACTTTGTCCACATAATCATCCGCATAACTGGCTCCCACAGAAATATAATCATGTGCATATCACTGTCTTTCAGATGGTGAATAGACCTATGGGTGACAAATTCTTACCACAAGAAAATTACATCAAACTAGATGCTCTGCGCCAACATGAAACGAGATTCCTTGGAAATGCTGGGAATACAGTATGGAGGAATGAAGTGTGGGCTGACAACACCAATATGATTAATGTGATTGGAAGTCACAACAGATCCCATGAGGCCTATCAATGGTGCTGTTCTGACATGATCCTCTGTGTTAACAGGTTAAGACGGTATCAAAGATCAAAGGATGCCACCGGTGGTGGACCACCATTGATCCCTCTGATGAAATCACAATATTTTTTACCTCCTTGCATATGGTAAGTGGCGAGTGATGCATCCATGGGGTAGGATAGATGCAAGAGTTCCAGGCCAAACACGTACATCTTACTTTGCATGACATAGATGACTATAGAGTAAATCATCACATACTGCAGTTGCATGAATGTTCATGTATTGTCATTTTTGATTTACAGCAGCAGAATTTAACCATGTCCGCAGATCCACACAGGGTGATGATGATGAATGTATGTGTAATGACATGTACTCATACAACTGCAGTACAGACAGAACAGTGCAACCAGCATGTGTAATGCTGTCTGCATTAATATTCACAAGTCCATCTACTTCTGGACAACAACAGGGAAGGCCAGCCATGTGTCTCCATACTGTGTTACTGTGACCACTACTTGTTATTGCCTTAGCTTCATGTAATGGCACTGTTTTTTCTTTTTTTTATTTCTCTAACATTGTACACTACAGGTACATCCAGTGGGGGCACAAGCCATTCAGGTACAAGTACAGACAGACCATGTATGTTATCAAACAGGTTCATGGGTTGCAGCAATGTGCATCAGACCTGTGATATATGACATTAATGTTACTGCTGTTTTTCTACACAGGAAAATCTGGCCAACAGGTGCAACATGCAGCCCCTGTAACTGTGTTGTATATGTCATGCTGTCAGTATTCTGTTGCCTGCATACATAACTATGTTGTCTTTCTCTTTACTTTCCCACTGCAGGATCAGCAGTACAACACAGAAACTCACAAGAGTGGGAGTGTGTCAGCGGTATGCTATTACCTATGTTTCATACCTATCATTACTGTTACTCCTGTTGTTGTCCTCCGTTAATACTGCACCCTTCTACCCATTCATAGGATAGATTGCATTATCATCCAGAGCACAAACAAGTGGGAGTTCCATGTAAAACCTATTGTATGTTTTAACACTGTATGATTATGTAAAACCTACTGTATGTTTTAACACTGTATGTCTATGTACAGCCTACTGTATGTTTTAGCACTGCATGTGTATGTAAAACCTACTATATGTTTTGACACTGTTCAAATGGTTCATGCTAGTAATGATGCGATTAATAATGCTGAAGTGCATCCTATCATCTTCCCAGGAGGACTTGTCAGGTGTGTGTTATTTTGTATTTCTCACATGTCATATATGTTGGATATGTAGCCTAATTGTCAACTCCCTGTTATGTAGATTCCATGACTCAGACACATACAAGTCAAATGGTAAGTCAGTATTATCTGTAACACTCTACTCGTCTACTCAGAGGCGATCTCTGCTTAACATACAAGGCCATGTCAAACCCAGAGCTGTTGGACATGCTACACTTAAAGAAATCCCAATCCCTCAGAGCTACACGCTCCAGGGATCTAAACCTTGTCATCACAATAAACAAAACATGCTGGAGGGATAGGTTCCTGACCCAGAGACTCCCCAGACTCTGGAATAGATTGCCCATACATGTCAAGCAGAGTGCCTCTTTGGACCTCTTCAAGAGGAACCTTGACGATTGGATGGAAGAAAGGAAATTCACCCCAGGGATCACGTCAGTCGCCCTGCTAGACAGGGGTCCAGGAAAATAAATGATGTGGGAAGAAATAGCCAGGGAATTGTTATGGCTAGGCTTGTATAGGCCCTAGGGCTGATAGCCTAGTACCAACCTATGAACCTATGAACCTATGAACATAAAACCAAGTCCAGGAGGATGAGGTGCCCAAAACAAAACCAATAAACAGGAAAAAAGCACCAGCAAGCTGTAACCACCTTAAAACATTTAATGTGTTCCACAGCAAGCAAAGCAAAAGCATAAAATCATGTGACATTGAATTCAATTTTAACCAAGATTGATTTTACTTGATTTTTTTTACATTCATTGATTCATTTTTAACATGCATTCATTTTTTTACTACAGGTTTTGAAAGTGTGTTTTTAGATATTTAAAGGTGTTTTAAACAGGGAAAAGTATTTATTATGCTTGTTTTTAAGGTATGTTTAGGAAAGGGTTAAAATTGAATTCAGTGTCACATGATTTTAAATTTTGGCAGTGTGCAAAGGTATAAATTGGGAGGGGTTTGGATTGTCAGCATTTTTCTGATGAAGTTGGAGACGAAAACGAACTGGTAGTAGTTTCAGCATTATCATTGTGTGCTGTGTTGTGCTTTGCTTGTTGTGGAACACATTAAATGTTTTAAGGTGGTCACGGCTTGCTAGTGCTTTTTTCCTGTTTATTATCTGTAACACCTCAGTGAGATATATGTGCCATATGTCTTTAATGATATTCAGCATGTGACGTAAACGCATTGCATTGATTTCTTCATTCAGCACATCTACTATCCACCATTAGCCCTTCCATTAATCACAATGTGGAATCTGATGTGTCTCAGTACAGTAGCAAGCCCCTGGCACACAGGTCAGTGAAATGGTGATACAGTCCGGCCAAGATGATGACAGTCATGATGATTCAGCTGTAGCCTCAGACGTGGAGGGAAACTCGTCCAGCCATTCTGACAATGAAGGGATATTGGATGGTGGAATGGATGAGGTCTGTGAACAACAGACCCAAGTTGAGACTGATGATGATGATGCTGAAAGTTTCCAACAACACATTGATACTGGCCATTGCAATAGACATAGGCATGCAGATGGTGTGCATGGGCAGTTGTTAGAGGGTGTCCGCCTACTCTTACAGGCAAATGAAAATTTCCAGCCATGTCATGGATATGAAATCAGTGCCCTTGCCCATGCCACAGATCATGTTTCACTCCAGCTGGCTGTGGTTTATGAAGGAGAGGACCACAGAGATGGGGAGGTGATGGTGTCACTGGCTGCTCGGAATGGAAGTATGTTATCTGTGGCACAGTCAGTAGAATGCCTGGCCTCTGCAGTACTACAGCAGTGGCATAGAACATCAGGGTTCTATGTGGCCTGACTGTGCTTTGCCAATTGCCACATGGAGGGGCAGGCCCTCCTCTCAGCAGAACCAACCTTACCCTTTGGGCATCACTGTCTGTGCTTCAACATGCACACACTTCTTTTGCTGATCCCTCTTCTGTAGGCCTGGCATTCATGCTCTTTCAGTTGCACATGGTGCTTTTACCCCCTCAGTCTACTCTGTGCAGCAACCTGGACCAAGTGTTTTCAAACATGGTAGGGAAATATCAGACCACAGTGTGAGCCATCAGTGTGGGCACGCTATACTGTGTTAGAGTAACACAGGCAGTTGATCCATTCCTTCCTATACTGACACTCTCACTCCGAGGTGATGATGATTGCTCTGCAGTACACTGAAAATATCACCTGCCTGTGTTTGTTTTTCATATTTGATGCCAAGTGAATCTGACAGTTATACTAACAGTAGTTGACTCCATTTATTACATTACTTTACCCATACTGAACAGTGCTACAAGTTGCTTATGATAGTAACAGTTCTGCATTATGCCCTATGTTGTTTATCTGTTGCAACTTATTATAGTAGAGAAATAGGAATGTGCTGCACTGCTGTATATCCCTAACTGTGTACCATACACTAATGCAATGGTCTGTGTCTTCATGCATAGCTGTGTCAGTTGTGTCCTGAGTTGATGATTCCTGTTGTGACAGATTTATATGGTATGATTATGTTGTTATGTCTGATTATCAGTGTGAACATCTATTGAATAATTGCCATTAGATGCAATCTGTACTGTTGTGCTGGGGCAAAACCTGACAATCAATGTTTAATTTGGGTACTCATGTATGAGTGGCTTGTCATGACTCAAAGTTGTGGGTCAAATACTGCTGTAACGCCTGGACCTACACTTGTGGTCGGACTCTACATTGCCTATACCTGTATCTTCTGTTACTTATGTCCTCCTGCTCCTCCTCTGATACCTGTGGGATTTTATGTTCAGACATCTGGGGTTCTTGGGGGTCACCCATACCTGCAGCTGTCAGACTGCCATGTGCTCTAGTTAGCATGTTGTGTAGCATGGCACCCACTGTTATTATCTGTGTGACCTTCTTGGGTGTATGTTGCAGTGCACTACCAGATGTGTACAGATATCTGAACATAGCCTTCAGTACACGGAAAACATGCTCTGTTTTTTTAGGTTGTTGCATGCACTCTACTGTGAGCCTCCTCTGCGGGGTTGGATGGTTCTCGGTATGGGGTCATTAGCTGCGGCTCAAGTGGACAACCACAGTCACCTGTTGTGGAGAGTAAACTCACATTTGGTCAGTATGGGCATTATTGAGAGGGGTATTTTTTGCTTTCATCCTAGCTATGTTCCTGTACTTCCCTCAGGAATATCAACTTGCTGAAATGCAGCCCTCATTCCACTTTCCCTGCACTTAGCAGTGTCATAGACACTTCCAGGGTGTGCTGTCATGATGTTTGTTAGGCTGCCGACTGCTGCAGTTCAGGGATGGCCAGCCTTTTCTATTTATATACCAGCCTGCTTCATGATGTACTGGTGTCTTGATCAGTATGTGCGTGTGCAATCTATTGTACTGAACACATGGAGGAAATCTGCAATGCTCTATAACTGGGGCATTACAGTTCTCTGCTCCACATTGCTGTCAGGAATTTTGCCAGAATAAGGCTGCCAGCTGTCCGTGCAGTCCCACAGCATGCCCATGTGTCTTAAGAATGTCCCAGATGCAAGTACACCCAGGCTAAGATACACTTTCATTTCAAGGAGGAATGTGTTTCTTCGCATGGTAAGCACAGACTTGTGAGGTACACATGTTGAAGATAGTCTGCACCAGTTGCCTGTCCTGCCAGTATCTGTTGATTATTTGCTGATCTGACAACTGGTTTAGTTGCAGCTTTGCTTGGGAGCCTTCTAGGGTGTACAGCCACAGCCTCATTTATGCTTGAATCACAGCAGCCGGTTACAGTTCATTAACTGCTAGTTGAAATTTTGTTTTCTTTTTTTCACTATGGCTGCAGAATACACTAGAATCTGTAGAAGCAGCTTCCGTTCCTTGTGATGCCATATAGTGTGCAGGAAGGATTTCATAAATAGGGTCAGCAATGCAGTTTGTCACACTTGTCACACTGTTGGGTGCACTTGATGTGTTTTGGAATCAGACAAGCATGCGTGAAATCAGTAATTATCCTATGCTGAATAGCTGCTTTCAGTGTGTTTTCTGAAGTCACATATGCAGCTGATGCACAAAAGTCTTGCTTCATCATGTTACAATGTTTGCAAGTACCTTCTGTGAAATTTAAGGAATCTGGTCCATTTTGTTTATGGTGTTTTGCAGAAATCTTGTATTAGTGGCAGTGTGTGAAGTAAATATAGGAAGTGCATACTTCAGGTTTCACAATAAAATGTTTTCATTTTTTTCCCCATAATGTTTATTATTAGTTTATTTTCTGAGCTCTTGTGCCAGACTTCAAAGAAATTATTCTGCATTTTTTGTAGTCACTTAGAAGAAAATTAATTGTTAGCAGATCTTATGCATATATTGTTGTATTTAATTAAGGCAGGATTTGTTTTAATTTATATATGAGTAAAAAAATTGTCTGAGTCACAGAAAAAAACAATAGCATTTTAAAAGATAGCTTAGGACCTTATATTTGACACTTGAATCAAAGCTAATTGTTTTCTAATTTATGTATCAAAAGGAAATGATTGACAAATTCAAGTGCACATATCTTATCTGTAGAGATGCCATCTGTCAGATATCTATTATTCAAGTCATACAATTTATAACAACACGAGTAATGGATTCTTGACAGACGGTATCTTATTCCTTAAACTGTATGGATCAGTACTACGTATACGTGCTCTATCAGTTGTACAAGCTGTATAACCACAAATAAGAAGCTGTTTACACAGTAATATTGTTAGACATAATTAATCATCACTGGCTTTATAACTAATCATTTATCTACTTTATGGGATATTTATAAATCTAATCCTCAATACACATAGTTATTGGTCACATGAGTTTCCACATCATGTCCTGTGTGATTAAAAAAAAATACAGCCTGTGTGGACTAACTGGAGTGGCAGGGTTGTGTACTACTATTAAAAGCTGTTGTACAGAACAGGTACACAAGTGATATTGACCAGCAAAATGATGTACTTGCCAAGATCAGCAGTAGTATCCACTTACCCCAAGAAATTGGGTCTGAGCCGTGTCACAGTATGGGCAGGGCCATGTACCACCATATGCAAATTCACCCAGATAGAACACAGAAAGGTGATGAAGTGCGAGACTACGTGAACTGCAGAATATATATGTGTAACATCATACTGAATACAAAATAGAAACACTAAGGCTTTTTTGCATTGTGTGTTGCAATGTAACTACAGAATATAAAATATTGATGCACGCACTCAGGCAAACACACTAGGTTGCTGCCTGTCTTAACTGTCATACTGCCGTTAGCCATCCAAAAGTGCATATATGACTGGAAGATTATAGTTATGTTGATCGAAGCTCTCCATTGTGAAGTGAAATATAAATATATACTTACAGGCATGTGTGTTTGCTGAAGGAGAATCATTAGTGCATTGTAAACAAAAATGACATTACACTATCATCAGACTCATGACTGCTCCTTCCACTGCTTTGTGCCTTCAGTGTGCATGTACTACATGCAGAAGCAGAGACAGAATGACTACTATGGAGAATGCACAAAGGAAGCAGACTGTGTACCAGTAACAAGAGTAGTAAAGCAGCAAAATGGGCCCCCGGTGCCCATGGTGAAAGTAGAATATAGTGAACATGCCATGATACGCTATGCCTATCTGCAGGCTGTCTGTACCCTGTATAGTGTACTATTTATCAAAAAAGCAAAACTCAAGCATGTGCATGCACACACGCACAAACAGGTACAAAAAACATTCATAATGATAGCTGTGAGAGTGCATATGTGTGCATGTCTATGTGACTTTATGCGTGTATACTTAGGTCCATGAAATCTGTTATGTAACTCCCATGTGCATATTGTAAAAAAACAACGTCATTGGTGCTATTTTCAAAGCCCCCTAGCCCACCACCATGTGTGTATTGACAAAGCATTGATCGACTTGATGTCCGATGCCTGCATGACACCTCCACCCATGTGAAACACATTTATTGTGAACTCTCCTTTGTTACATAAACATTAAAGGTTATGTATCTGTTAAGCTAGGCACACAGTATGATGCTATTTGGTCTGCCCTGCTGACTAAAGGCAGGTGGTTCTCATCTAAGTAAGCTCTCTGTGTGTTGCAGAAATTTACAGTGTACTGAACATGCACAGTACACTATACATTTCCTTGAGTTTTTCAGATGTGTCATAATGTCTTTAGTAAGACACTGCTCAAGAATCATGCTAATGGCAGTCACATGTGACAGCGGTACCTGTATGGTGGATTATGCTTAAGAATCTCCCTGTCCTTTCATATGGGGGGGGGTCTCAAATGCAATGTCAGTACTCCTCATATTTGCTGAAGGATACAAATTATTTTGTTTCTGTTTTCCTCTTCTGTTATCATGATTATCAAGTGCACATGTGCACATGTGTGTGTTTGATATTAAGTGAAATAATGTTGCTTTTTTTCTCAAAATCATTTTATTTGACAGCATATTTTCTAAATGAACACACAACTCAACCTGTCTATCTTATAAAATTCAGTGGTATTGATCAATATAAAACATTTATTTAATTTATTTAATTATTAATTATTATTAATTATTTATTTAATTTAATTTATTTTATTTATTTAAGGATATAAAACATTTTTTTCTTGGTGGTACATTCCACCTCCCACATATATCAACTGTCACCTTGTATAATATAGCTTAATTTTATACATAATCTCTTTATCATCTACAAACCGTTCCACTCAAATTATAACTCACACTGCCCTTTCACTGTTCTTCTGCTATTCCGTAGTCTTTTCTGCCTACCTTCCCAGAGTGTATCCCCATTTTTCATGTAAGCTATTTACCCAGTTTTTATTGTCTTCACTCACCACTACTTGCCTTATCACGTGTTATATCCTCTCCATCTCTTTGCATTCCTTTGCAGTTTCCCTTGAAGCCATTCTACCAGTAATAGCATATCCTTCCTTTACTTATTCTTTCATATCCCTTGTCCCTCATCGACCTCAAACAAACATAGAAACTATCTTTCCTGACCCTCTTTATTATGTGCCCTGCTTCATATTGTTTTCATCACCTGACATTTGTTCTGCAACACTTTACATATCCATTACATATGATAGTCTATTATGTGCCCTGCTTCATATTGCTTTCATCACCTGACATTCGTTCTGCAACACTTTACATATCCATTACATATGATAGTCTATTATGTGCCCTGCTTCATATTGCTTTCATCACCTGACATTCGTTCTGCAACACTTTACATATCCATTACATATGATAGTCTATTATGTGCCCTGCTTCATATTGCTTTCATCACCTGACATTCGTTCTGCAACACTTTACATATCCATTACATATGATAGTCTATTATGTGCCCTGCTTCATATTGCTTTCATCACCTGACATTCGTTCTGCAACACTTTACATATCCATTACATATGATAGTCTATTATGTGCCCTGCTTCATATTGCTTTCATCACCTGACATTCGTTCTGCAACACTTTACATATCCATTACATATGATAGTCTATTATGTGCCCTGCTTCATATTGCTTTCATCACCTGACATTCGTTCTGCAACACTTTACATATCCATTACATATGATAGTCTATTATGTGCCCTGCTTCATATTGCTTTCATCCCCTGACATTTGTTCTGCAACACTTTACATATCCATTACATATGATAGTCTATTATGTGCCCTGCTTCATATTGCTTTCATCACCTGACATTCGTTCTGCAACACTTTACATATCCATTACATATGATAGTCTATTATGTGCCCTGCTTCATATTGCTTTCATCACCTGACATTCGTTCTGCAACACTTTACATATCCATTACATATGATAGTCTATTATGTGCCCTGCTTCATATTGCTTTCATCACCTGACATTCGTTCTGCAACACTTTACATATCCATTACATATGATAGTCTATTATGTGCCCTGCTTCATATTGCTTTCATCACCTGACATTCGTTCTGCAACACTTTACATATCCATTACATATGATAGTCTATTATGTGCCCTGCTTCATATTGCTTTCATCACCTGACATTCGTTCTGCAACACTTTACATATCCATTACATATGATAGTCTATTATGTGCCCTGCTTCATATTGCTTTCATCACCTGACATTCGTTCTGCAACACTTTACATATCCATTACATATGATAGTCTATTATGTGCCCTGCTTCATATTGCTTTCATCACCTGACATTCGTTCTGCAACACTTTACATATCCATTACATATGATAGTCTATTATGTGCCCTGCTTCATATTGCTTTCATCACCTGACATTCGTTCTGCAACACTTTACATATCCATTACATATGATAGTCTATTATGTGCCCTGCTTCATATTGCTTTCATCACCTGACATTCGTTCTGCAACACTTTACATATCCATTACATATGATAGTCTATTATGTGCCCTGCTTCATATTGCTTTCATCACCTGACATTCGTTCTGCAACACTTTACATATCCATTACATATGATAGTCTATTATGTGCCCTGCTTCATATTGCTTTCATCACCTGACATTCGTTCTGCAACACTTTACATATCCATTACATATGATAGTCTATTATGTGCCCTGCTTCATATTGCTTTCATCACCTGACATTCGTTCTGCAACACTTTACATATCCATTACATATGATAGTCTATTATGTGCCCTGCTTCATATTGCTTTCATCACCTGACATTCGTTCTGCAACACTTTACATATCCATTACATATGATAGTCTATTATGTGCCCTGCTTCATATTGCTTTCATCACCTGACATTCGTTCTGCAACACTTTACATATCCATTACATATGATAGTCTATTATGTGCCCTGCTTCATATTGCTTTCATCACCTGACATTCGTTCTGCAACACTTTACATATCCATTACATATGATAGTCTATTATGTGCCCTGCTTCATATTGCTTTCATCACCTGACATTCGTTCTGCAACACTTTACATATCCATTACATATGATAGTCTATTATGTGCCCTGCTTCATATTGCTTTCATCACCTGACATTCGTTCTGCAACACTTTACATATCCATTACATATGATAGTCTATTATGTGCCCTGCTTCATATTGCTTTCATCACCTGACATTCGTTCTGCAACACTTTACATATCCATTACATATGATAGTCTATTATGTGCCCTGCTTCATATTGCTTTCATCACCTGACATTCGTTCTGCAACACTTTACATATCCATTACATATGATAGTCTATTATGTGCCCTGCTTCATATTGCTTTCATCACCTGACATTCGTTCTGCAACACTTTACATATCCATTACATATGATAGTCTATTATGTGCCCTGCTTCATATTGCTTTCATCACCTGACATTCGTTCTGCAACACTTTACATATCCATTACATATGATAGTCTATTATGTGCCCTGCTTCATATTGCTTTCATCACCTGACATTCGTTCTGCAACACTTTACATATCCATTACATATGATAGTCTATTATGTGCCCTGCTTCATATTGCTTTCATCACCTGACATTCGTTCTGCAACACTTTACATATCCATTACATATGATAGTCTATTATGTGCCCTGCTTCATATTGCTTTCATCACCTGACATTCGTTCTGCAACACTTTACATATCCATTACATATGATAGTCTATTATGTGCCCTGCTTCATATTGCTTTCATCACCTGACATTCGTTCTGCAACACTTTACATATCCATTACATATGATAGTCTATTATGTGCCCTGCTTCATATTGCTTTCATCACCTGACATTCGTTCTGCAACACTTTACATATCCATTACATATGATAGTCTATTATGTGCCCTGCTTCATATTGCTTTCATCACCTGACATTCGTTCTGCAACACTTTACATATCCATTACATATGATAGTCTATTATGTGCCCTGCTTCATATTGCTTTCATCACCTGACATTCGTTCTGCAACACTTTACATATCCATTACATATGATAGTCTATTATGTGCCCTGCTTCATATTGCTTTCATCACCTGACATTCGTTCTGCAACACTTTACATATCCATTACATATGATAGTCTATTATGTGCCCTGCTTCATATTGCTTTCATCACCTGACATTCGTTCTGCAACACTTTACATATCCATTACATATGATAGTCTATTATGTGCCCTGCTTCATATTGCTTTCATCACCTGACATTCGTTCTGCAACACTTTACATATCCATTACATATGATAGTCTATTATGTGCCCTGCTTCATATTGCTTTCATCACCTGACATTCGTTCTGCAACACTTTACATATCCATTACATATGATAGTCTATTATGTGCCCTGCTTCATATTGCTTTCATCACCTGACATTCGTTCTGCAACACTTTACATATCCATTACATATGATAGTCTATTATGTGCCCTGCTTCATATTGCTTTCATCACCTGACATTCGTTCTGCAACACTTTACATATCCATTACATATGATAGTCTATTATGTGCCCTGCTTCATATTGCTTTCATCACCTGACATTCGTTCTGCAACACTTTACATATCCATTACATATGATAGTCTATTATGTGCCCTGCTTCATATTGCTTTCATCACCTGACATTCGTTCTGCAACACTTTACATATCCATTACATATGATAGTCTATTATGTGCCCTGCTTCATATTGCTTTCATCACCTGACATTCGTTCTGCAACACTTTACATATCCATTACATATGATAGTCTATTATGTGCCCTGCTTCATATTGCTTTCATCACCTGACATTCGTTCTGCAACACTTTACATATCCATTACATATGATAGTCTATTATGTGCCCTGCTTCATATTGCTTTCATCACCTGACATTCGTTCTGCAACACTTTACATATCCATTACATATGATAGTCTATTATGTGCCCTGCTTCATATTGCTTTCATCA
>NC_056732.1:1702044067-1702051567 GCF_019279795.1 Protopterus annectens
CACAACTTTAATGATCATTGTTCTAATCAGTATTACATGACTTTACAATAACCATAGCCTTGGGTTGGGCAGTGGTATGTTTTCACACAGTGTATACTTACAGCCTTATTATAGCTACTTTATACCTTTTCTTACCTGGCAGACCTGGAGGAAATTTCTGTTAATACTACCTGATTGGTTCTATACATATTCACAAAATCCTGGGTGAAATTATGCATACAGCTTACTACCACTCCCGGGATTCGAACCTTGCCTGCTTGTGCAAAAAATACAAAAAGTTTGCATTTCATCAGAATGAGCTATTGAGAAACTGCTGTATCTTGCTTGACTGTTTTCTGTCTTATACTCTCTTAGTTGTACAATCTGAATTTGTAATTCTGACATTCATGCATAGCACATAGGTCTTGTATAGCACAGTGTAGAAAATGCTGGTTAACACAACATTACTATTCAGATATCGGATCTTGGTGCATGCAACATTTCATATAATTAATCTCCTGTTTTATAACTCCAAAATCTTTGTCAGATGAGCCTTGATTGTCTAATGCTTTCAGAGCTATAGTTGCTAAGCATAAACTGTACACATTTTGATTCATACAATACTAAAGTAAACACAACCAGTCTGGGTTTCTGACTTTTATTGACAAGTACTTACACTTTTATTGATATATAACCTGTATGTCACTATTACTTTCCTACTGGCTTATTTATTCAGTACAAACCATACCCATTTTTAAATACTGCAAGGTGACATTCTACTCATTTTTATTTATTTGCCCTGAATACTACAAGCTAGATTGTTATTCACCAGCTTGTGTTGCAGCCTTAGCAGCCTGCTGACGTGGGCATCCAAGTTTGCTCATCAGGCTAATGGGGCAGTAGTTTCCGGGGTCCATCATGGCTCCCCCTTTGTGGAGTGGGATAACTGTCGCTGTGCACCATTCAGTGGGCCCAAAGCCTGAGATAAGACTATGATTGAACATGGTATTTAAGTAGAGTGCCAGTTCATTCTGTAGTTCGTGTAGAACGCAGCCTGGGATATTGTCAGGTCCCATGAATGCTTGGCTTTGGAGAGTGTGATTTTACCTGTGCAGCCATGATTACAGGAACTTTGCATTCTTCCAGTATAGAGATGGGCTATCTAGGAGGTGAGAGAGGGGTAAAGTTAGCACTGAAACTATCTGCCAGGATGTTGGCAATATCAGTTGGTTCTGTATATTTAATGCCATTGTGCTGTAACTCAGAGCAGATCTGAGTGTTGCCATTGAGATTCTTGACATAGCTGTAGAATGCTTTGTGGTTGTCTTTAGAGTCAGTGGCAAGTTTGTTTTCATAACTAGCTTTGGAGGATTTTATGAGGGATCTCAGCTTTTTACTGAGGTTGACCAGGGAGTACCTCCAGTCATGGGATTTTACTCTTTTTTGTAACAGTTTCTGTCTTCTTTTGTAGAGTTTGTTTATGGCAGAAGACCACCAGATTGGCTTCCTTTTTTGGAGGATAGCATCTTGGTTCTATTAGGGATAGCATGATCCATGCACTCGTGTAAGTGCTTATAAAGTGCATTTGTGTAGGATTCAGCAGTCGTACCTCTATTGTCCATCTGCATGGGTGTCATGAAGTTTGCCACTTCTGTCTTAAGAAGTGTGAAGATGGCTTTGGAGAAGTTTTTTACTGTGGTTTCCCTAATTGGGGGTGAGGGCGGGATGTGGATGTCTAGGGTGATTAGCTTGTGGTCGGATCTGACCAACGAGGAATTGACCTCTGGTGTGGAACACTGGTTGCCCATGTTGGTAATGACCAGGTCTAGGATATTGCTGCCCCTGGTGGGGGGTGTGAATAAGTTGATCCAAGGCATTGGAATTTATGAATTCCAGAAAACATTGAGCAAAAGAGTTGGTACATGAGTAGTTTCCCAGTTAATGGTGGGGTAGTTGAAATCACCCATTAGGATGTTGGGTTGCTCCCTAATAGTTTCTAGTGTATCAAGAAATGAGGAGTGGGAATCCTGGGGCATGGTGGGGGGTCTGTAGCAAGCTACAATTTGGATTGCAGTCTTGCCCAGAGTTAGTTGCACTTGGATAATCTTGGATGCATTATGCTGTGCAACTAGCCTGGAAGTGTGGATATCCTTAATGAATATGGACACGCCTCCACCTTTAGTGCTTTGTTCTGGGTTAGGTGGCCAAAAGGTGTGGTATGAATTATAGCCTGGTAATGCAGGGGTGCTCTCTGGAGGTTTGAACCAGGTCTCTGTCACTGCACAGATGTCAGTGTTCTCCATTTTAAGGAGTGCCTCAAGTGAGTGCATTTTAAGGTTTAAACTTCTAGCACTGAGTAGCATTACCCTCAGATTTTGCTTGCTTGTACCTGTTACTGTGTTGAATTTGTGATTTGAACCTTGCCTAAAAAAGGCACTATGGGGGGGGGACAAGAGCCTTTGCCAGTATCCGGAATCCCAAGGGCGACAAGTGCAAGCCATCTCTGGCAAAGCATCGTGGTCTGTTGATCATGTCATCCCAGGCAGACAAATACTGGATCCCCTTAAAATGACACCAGAAGCTTAGCCAATTGTTGAAGTCAATAATTTTGTCCTTGTACTGTGGTATCATTCTGGGTGATGGCAGGATGCTACTCAGGGCTAGGGTCATACCTGCCTGGGCTACAAGATCGGAGAGCTCTTCCATGTCTCTTTTCATGTAATCCAGGGAGGTACATCTCAGGTCATTCACACCAACATGTCATATTTGTACTTGTTGTGGAGTGACCTGAGTGCATGTGTTATGTGGCGGATCCTGGCACCTGACAGGCAGCTGACAGTAACTTTCTCCTTGTTTAGCTTGGTGAGTGGAACATCAGTGTACCTGACTATAGAGTCACCTATGATGCTACCATTGTGCAAATCCGCTTAGCTACACTAATTCTTGCTTAGAGTTTACATTTAATCAATGCTTATACTGGCTAAGCATAGCTGAGCACAAGTTAGCATTGTCCAGCTTTCCTTTTACAGACTATCAATATTATGGGATTGATTCCTCATAAATGACATATTATGATATGTATGTTTACGTTCCATAACATCCCCCTATGTGCTTTCATTACAGTACTTTTTTGTGGCTATACTGTATGGGAAACTTGTGTTTATATGGGGGTTTCACATCTGTTCTACACTGACACCTCACATTTGGACCTGCTACACTACGCTGGTTAACAAATATATATTATTCACTACCTATTGACAACAAAATATACTTTTAGTGAATGGACTATACGGAGGCTTAAACCGTGAATGCCAGCATGTAAAGTAAAAGCGCTAACCACTACACTATTTCACTTTAGCCTATTGTGGCTGTATATTTCTATTTATCTCATTGGGATGTGTATGCTAGGCTGAGCGTAGCTGCACGTAGTGCAAACCTGGTCAGCTACGCTTAAACTTTATTGGAGACTGAAACAAAAATAAATGTGTAACATTACTCTTATAAACTCAGAAAGCATGCTAGTATGTATCAATTTGTGTAAGAGGACATTTTATGAGTGAAAGGCCAAAAATATTAGGGAATAATCTGGACACTCTGTGAAAATCTGGACAGTTAAGTGCTATGTTGTGGGGGGGAGCTGTGCTTATATGTACCGCAGAACTGTTAGCTGCTGTGGAATTGCCGTATGTCAATTCTAGAGTGGAGGGGGCATGTGTACTGTGTGAACACTGTTCAGACATGCCCCCTGCACTCGTTCTTGTTTCATGGCCATCTAGTGTAGACAGCAGCACACCCTCATGAATATGCAGGGCACACTGCTGTCCTAGACGGTCAAGGAATGCTCCTTGCAAGAATAACACTATTCTTGCATGGAGCTTGATGAATCCCAGGGAAGGAGTTCCACACCTTAACAACATGGTGTGAGTACAGACAACACCCAGAAAATTTATGTTTTGGTCATTGAATCATAATGACCAGCTGGGAACATAGTTGTGTAGAATGTTATTTAGTGATGGACAATCATATAGATTTTGGATAATTTTATAGGTGGTAAGGAACTGTGTATATGTTAGTTGACAGGGTAGTTTTAACCAAGCTAAGCTTTTTAGTGCTGTACAGTGGTGGATTTTGAAAGGGGCATTTGTTACAAATTTAGCAACTTTGATATAACATTGTTGAAGTTTTGATTTTGGTGATTTTATTTATTTTATTTATTTGCAATTTGATTATTGGGGAAGTACACTGGGCCGAATTGACCCATTTTCAGTGGAGGCCCGGGGAGAAAAGCTCCATGATGCATTATGCAATTTAGATACAAATGATAGTTAATATTAAAGATTTTATGTAGAATAGTTACTCATAAATGCATTCAATATCATGCATAGTTAACAAATTCATTAAGCTTGAAGGTAGGGATCACAAAGTTTCATTTGAGGAAAACAGATATGGGTTAGGTGTGGAAACAGTTTACATACAAACCTTTTAAGAAAATGTAAATACGCTTTACATACAGACATCAGCAGTAGAATGCTATTTACAATATTTACAAGGTTGGGCTGTGTGAGGGTGGCTGTAGGAGGTGAGAGCTTAGAGAAAAGCTATAGAAATTGAGGGCTTAGATAGGCTCATAGGAAGATAACTATGAGAGTTGTAGAGCTTGTGAACCAGAGAGAGAACCCCCTTGGATTAGGTTGGGTGAAGGCAGGTACATTTCCATTTAGTGTACAGGTGTTTGAATAGTTGGGTTTTGAAGTTTTCTGAGTTTAGTATGGTTCTTAGTGTGGAGGGAAGGGAATTCCATTTTTTAACTAGTGAGAAAGATAGGAGAAGTTGGCCAGCAGGACGTTTAGGTTTATGGATAGTAATTAAGTTCTGATTTTCAGATCTGAGAGCTCTATTGGGTTTATAAGGGGGAAGGATGTTAGTTAGAGTGGGACATTTTGTTGGGTGAAATATGAGGCTATGATGCCTGAAGGTTAGTAAGGATGGGAGTGCCATAAAGAATTGTGGGGAGGAGATAAGTAGTGGCAAGTGTAGCTTTAGTTGCATTGGTGAAAAAGTTTGCTGCTCTATAAGGCATTCTTAGTTTTTGATGAGTTTTTCTTATACAGTTTTGTATATGCAGGTCAAATGTAAGATTATCATCCACTGTTACCTCTTATAATTTGCCATGTGACTTCAGTGGCTGTATTATTCATAGAGAGGACTTTAAATTTAGTTTTTATGAGGGAATTTGGGAAAAAGTAGTAGTTAGATATGTATTAATTCACTTAATCACAATAAGACATCTAAGACGTACTCAGTCAATAAAGGGAATGTAATTCATTGAGACATTTGAGTGTGTGTGTGTGTGTGTGTGTGTGTGTGTGTGTGTGTGTGTGTGTGTGTGTGTGTGTGTGTGTGTGTGTGTGTGTGTGTATGTGTGTGTGTGTGTATGCATGTGTTCATTGTAAAGGGCTGCATTGTTTGCATTTCACAGCCATGAGTTGAACTGCATGTCATTATGCAAAAACATACACAATCCTGCACAGGTATGGATGGGTGCAAAGGCCAAAAACAGCCTAATCTCCAAATACACAAAACAGCCAGCACTCCAAGTCAGCTTCCAACCAATGTTTAATCTAGAGTCTAAACACAATGGACCACATCATAGGTTCATAGGTAGGTACTAGGCTATTGGACCTAGGGCCTATATAAGCCTAGCCAAATAGGTACCCTGGCTTTCGCCACCCAAGAAAATTATTTTCCTGTACCCCTGTCAAGCAGAGCCACAGAAGCAGTCCCCGGGGTGAATTTCCTATCTCCCATCCAGTCATCAAGATTTTTCTTGAAGAGTGCTAATGAGGAGCTTTGTTTGATATAGATAGGTAGTTTGTTCCAGAGTATGGGAAGTGTCGGGGACAGTACTCTATCCCTCCAGCATATTCTGTTTATTGTGGTGATAAGGTTTAGGTCCCTAGAGCATGTAGCTCAGAGGGGTTGGGATTTCTTTAAGTTTAGCATGTCCAACAGCTCTGGGTTTGACATAGCTTTGTATGTTAGGCAGAGATCGCCTCTGAGTAGGTGATATGTGACGGAGTAAAGCTGGAATTTTTTGAGACAGTCTGCGTAGGGCATATGTTGAGGCCAGTACTCCTTTTTGCGAGGTATTTCTGCGGCCTTTCTAGTTGTTGTAGATGTCTTGTGAGGTGCATAACAAAAGGGGCATTGTACTCTATAATGGGTCTAATGAGTGATGAGTAGAGGGTAACAATGACTTCTTTTTTTCCCTGGATGAAAAACCTTTTGTGATGAGGTGTGCCATGTAGAAGGATTTCCTGACTACTATGGCAATGTGATTATCAAAGGAGAGACTACAGTCCACTTATGTCCCAAGGTCTCTTATCACACTTTCGGTGTTATGTAGACTACCGCCTATGTGGTAGTTCATGGGTACAGAGTTTTTGCCAAAAGGGATGACAATGCACTTTTTGGCATTGAGCTTGAGGCCATGGCTTTGACACCAGGCATCTGTCTCAGTGAGGCCCTTTTGTAGGATGTCCACATCATTAGGAGTTTTGATTATGGCTCCTAGTTTGCAGTCATCTGTGAACTTTATTAGCCAAAGACCTTCTTTGTTAGTCTGTACTTCTGAGAAGTAGATACCAAACAGGAGAGGACCCAGGACTGAACCCTGTGGTACTCCACTTGTCACTGGTCTGAAGTCAGATTTGGAGTCTGCTACTTTCACAGTGTGGGTTCTGTCAGTGAGACAGTTGGCAACCCATCTTGTGACATAGGGATTTATACCTAGTTTAGTAAGTTTATAGGTTCATAGGTAGGTACTAGGCTATCAGCCCTGGGGCCTATACAAGCCCAGCCAAAAAGGTACCCTGGTTTTTGCCACCCAAGAAAATTATTTTCCTGTGCCACTGATTAGAGCCACAGAGGTGATCCCTGGGGTGAATTTCCTATTTCCCATCCAGTCATCAAGATTTTTCTTGAAGAGTGCTAATGAGGAGCTTTGTTTGATATAGATAGGTAGTTTATTCCAGAGTATGGGAAGTCTCTGGGACAGGAATCTATCCCTCCGGTTCTATTTATTGTGGTGACAAGGATTAGGTCCCTTGGGTTATCTATAATTCCAGAGTGGGGGATGTTGTCAAAAGCCTTGGTGAGGTCTAGATAGGCTGTGTGAGCCACCTTACCCTCATCTACAGCTTTGGTGACCACTTCAAAGAAGTCTATCAGGTTTAGGAGACATGATCTGCCTTTTACAAACCCGAACTGGGTGGGGCCCAGAGTTTGGAGATTACCAATGTCATTGTTTATAAGTTCCATGATGATATGTTCCATAGCCTTGAAGACCAGGCTCGTCAGGCTAATGGGATGGTAATTCCCATGGTCTGTGGTGGCTCCCCCTTTGTGGAGTGGGATAACTGTCGCTGTGCGCCATTCAGTGGGGACAAAGCCTGAGGTGAGGCTATGATTGAACATGGTACTTGGGTGGGGTGCCAGTTCATTCTGTAGTTTGTGTAGAAT